>NC_064812.1:6150695-6162724 GCF_023721935.1 Panthera uncia | reverse complement strand
AAAAAAAAAAAAAAAAAAAAAAAAAAAGTTGAAAAAAAAAAATTAAAAAAAAAAAAGAAAATCAATAGAAGAACACTAACTGAGGGATTATGTATAGAGTATACGTGAAGTAGTTCTACAATTTCATCATATAAAACATCATATAAAAATGCACACCTGGATTTTAGTGCTTAAGAAATGTCATTTCTGAGGCCTTGGACAATTTAACTTCTCTGAGCTTCAGTTTCCTCCAAGACAAATTCACAAATAAAAGAAACTCATAATTATAGTTTTTCAGAAGCTAATGGGATCAGTAGGCAACATGAGTGTGCAAGGGGAGGGTGGGACTGAGGTGGGGTTTCTGGCCTGGAGGGGTGTTAGTAGCCGGATTCCTATCACCTGGTGACTTGATACAGAAAACCATGGTAACCAGTCCCTCCTCTCCTATTTTATTTAATTTGCCTTATTTTTTTGAGATGGAATGTATGGATTTTATCTGCTTGTTGATTTCAAAGGATGAATGCACCCATGTACCCCTTACCCAAATATGATATATAATGAAACTTCCCTGAAGACCTTTTCCAGTCAATTAACTCTGCCTCCTCAATTACATATTTTCTGACTTCCAGCACTGAAGGCTGGTTTTCTATGTGCCTGAAAGTCACATCAATGACATCAGACGTTAATTTATTTTTGTGCCTGCTTCTTTTATTCAGCATAGTATTCTTCCCCTTCATTCACGTATGTTGTCTCACAAGTCAGCAGCCCATTCCTTTTCAGGGGTGAGTGCTATTCCACTCCATGAATATGGAATTTATTTATTCATTTCCGTTTGGTGGACAGATTCTTTTACTGACTCCTGGCCATATTATGAATATTCTTGCAGAAGTCTTTTTGTGGACATATGTTACCATTTATCTGCAATAAATATTTTAAACTCTACTCAGTCCATGCACAAAAAATCAATTTGAAATGCATCATAAATTAAACTTCAAAGCTAGAACCAAGAAGTTCCTAAATGAAAATACTGAAGAGTATCTTGATAAGCTTAGGGCAGGCAACACTATCTTAGAACATTAAAAAATCTCTAGTATTGAAATATATACCCTAGAAGGTATTATGCTATGTAAATTAAGCCAGACAGAGAAAGAAAATACTAAATGCCTTCACTTAGTTGTGTAATCTAAAAAACCAAAATAAATAAACAGCAAAAAAATAAAGGGACTCTTAAATACAGAAAGCAAACTGACTACCAGAAGGGAGGGAGGTAGAGAGAATGAGTAAAATTAAAAACAAAGAAAATATATTAATTTGCCTTTGTTGTAATAAGACTTTTTGTTTATCAAAAATTCCCTTAAGAAAATCAATAGAAGAACACAAACTGAGGCATTATGTATACAGTATATGTGAAGCAGTTCTGTAATTTCATCATATAAAACTAATACAATTTGGGCAAAAGTTTGAATATATGCTATACAAAGAAGATAAATGAGTGGCCAAGAAATTCATGGAAAGTTGCTGACCATGATTAGTCATCAGGAAAATGCCAATTGACACTACAGTAACATGCCTTTTGCCTTTCACTAGAAGGGCTGAAATCAAAAAGGCTAAGAATACCAAATGTTGGTGAGGATATGGGCCTGACAGAAATGTCTACCAACACCTTGGAAAAATGCTTGGCAGCTTCTTAAGAAGCTAGCCATATGTCTGTTCTATGATCCAGCCATACTCAAGTACATCTACTGAACATTTCCTAAATGAGAGTCAATGAACAAATCAAATTTCATGTGTATTATTCAATTTTATCCTCCCAATGATACTTTGAGGAAGGACTAATTGTATTCCTATTTTGTAGATTTTTCATCTAATGCCCCGTGTGATTGAATTACATGGACAAGTTCAAAATGTTGGCAATGGTCATAGTGGGGATGGTTCTCTCAATGAAGAGCCATGGTCTCATTGTTGGTGACTAAGCCATTGAAAGATCTATAGCCTTTTATGGAGAAGACAAAAATGCAGAGATTTGGTGTGATAAACTTGGCCTGGGACCCCACATTCATTTGACCTCTCAGAATCTCAGTGTTGCACCTGAAAGGGGGCAGAAATGGTGGGCTATGAAGGGTGAGCAGACGTCACATGCAAAGGATGAACAGAGAACTTGCACTTTGCGATTAAGACATGCACATCCCTTTCCTTTTTCCCTTCTCCTTAAACATAGTCTAGGGCTTGAACATTCCCATTTTGAAACATTGGACTCAGGTGCCTCCAGTCTTGAGAAAATGTGAGATTTCAACGTATTGCTGCAAAACCAGCATCTGCTTTTCTTAAGAAGTACTAGTTTGAGGCATGCCTGGGTGGCGTCCGACTTCGGCTCAGGTCACGATCTCGCGGTCCGTGAGTTCGAGCCCCGCGTCGGGCTCTGTGCTGACGGCTCGGAGCCTGGAGCTGCTTCGGAGTCTGTGTCTCCCTCGCTCTCTGCATTTCCTCCACTTGCACTTTGTCTCTCTGTCTCTCTCGCTCTCAAAAAATACACATTAAAAAATTGTTTAAAAAGAAGTACTAGTTTGAGAAAACGCAGGGGCTTATTCATATGTGAAGACCCTAAGGTTCACAGAACCTTTGAATCTATGTTCTAGATTCTGTGGTCTCTGATGCGCCAGCAGATTACAGGAAGGGGGGGGGGTCCTTTGCCATGTTACAAAGATAAAGTGTATTTCAGCCATAAATATTTCTATGCTGAAAAGGGAGAAAAATCTCCAGGCTAAAGATAGTCTTGAGTGAGATGCAACCAAGGACCTCTTACACATCATTTATATTCTCTGCTCTTCTAAGGAGAAGGCAATAAAATGACGAGCTCATCTTCTTACCTGGGGTTCAGCAGAGCTTACTTCCTACCCCTTCGACCTCTACAGTCTCTTTCATGTGTCCCCTCATTTACATCTCTAATGCATGGGCACTGTGACTATCACAAGCACATTTACTGTCCTACTCTGTTAGTCTGGGAAGGGACCTGGGACATCCACTTGAACAGTGAGTATGGTCTGAAACAGAGGAAGAAGGAGGTAAATACCATGCACTCACCCCTCTCTTCCTCTCTTCTTAGAACTGCACTGAGCATTTGCACCTAAAGCACTTTCTCATTTAGTGACTGTTGTATGCCTAGGAGATTGACATCATTATTTTCCCTTTACAGGTAAAGAAATTGTCCAGGATCATGCAAACAGTAACTGGTAAGCCAAGATTTCAATCTTATATCTTATCACAAAGCTTTTAAAGTTTGGCATCCAAATAAAATTGGCCTGGTGATGGTGATTTGGGGGGGTTGGTGGAGTTGGTGGAGAAAGGCTGATGGCAGTGTTACGGTGATGATTATTGCAGTGGTGGTAAGATAATGTGAATGAACAGTACATCCGGAGCAGGGTTATGCCTTAGGGCAGAATAGTTTTCATGCATTCAGTGAATAAATGGCTCCAAGCACCTGCAAACTACAAATACCAGGTTAATTAACGTATTTGTCTTATCTTCAATTAGTTTATGGTCTGATGGAGAATACATATTTAGGAAAACAAGTGCATTTAAATTCTTAGTATTCAATGCTATATAAGTATCTCAATTCAGTGAATATTTATTCCATATGATTTTCAGGGGCTGTGTGTGGTTCTGGAGCCTGAGGAAACAGAAGAGAGGTCTTCAGATACAGTGGGAAAGAAGAGTGGAGGGAAAAGGCACCGTGTGCTGAAAAAGGGAAGCTACTAACCATGTGTTCTGAGCTAAAGTGTCCTAAGAAGAGTCCATATGGAGGCAGCAGGTACAAAGAGCCTGAAAATGTGTAAACGTACCCCAGCTGAAAGAAATAACAAATAAAAAGCCAAAGAAACATGAAAGAGTGTGACACGTTTCAGTGACATCTACGGAATCAGTGTGTTGGGCTCTGGAGTAAGGGAAAAGTAGAGGAAATTAAGTCTTGAAGCCTAACCAGAGTGCACAAGAGCCTCTTCCGCCATGTTCTTGAGGTCAAACTTAATCTTGAGGACAATAGGGAGTCACTGCAGGGTTCTAAGAACAAGATAGACATGGAATGGTTTGCCATGTCACTCTCTAAGGACATATCTGGTATTGTGCCTCCCCCGCATAATGGCATAGGAGAACTCCTAGCTGGGTAAGAGACCCTGACGACTATTGCCAGTATCCTCCACACCCATCAGGACCGGCAGAAAATACGTACAGTGACTCACTCAGTCATTCAACAAACACATTATGCGGGAAATTAGTGTGTGTTTAACTTTTGGAGTTTATGCTCCACAGCAGGGAGACAAAAGCAAACATAAAACAGTTTACCTCTTTTAGAAGTCCAGAGATTTCCCCCATGACTATGCCTTTGTTTCAACCGGTCTCTCCATCTAGAATCTTAAAATATAATCCAGAGTGTGAAGACACCTGAGAGTACGGATTTTGATGGGAAACAAGTCTCGTTTGAATGCTTGGCCCAAAATGCCTTCTTTGATATTTGGCCTAGAGCTTTAACTCAATCTCTCTCAGCCTTGGTTTCCTCTTTTGCAAACTACAGATTAAAACAGTATATAATGGGAAGGCGTAAAAAATACTGCATTTAAAATACTGCGTGTCACATCTACAAGGGCAAGGGAATTAAAAGCAAAAATGAACTACTGGGACCTTATGAAGATAAAAAGCTTCTGCACAGCAAAGGAAACAACCAACAAAACTAAAAGGCAACCGACGGAATGGGAAAAGATATTTGCAAATGACATATCGGACAAAGGGCTAGTATCCAAAATCTATAAAGAGCTCACCAAACTCCACACCCGAAAAACAAATAACCCAGTGAAGAAATGGGCAGAAAACATGAATAGACACTTCTCTAAAGAAGACATCCGGATGGCCAACAGGCACATGAAAAGATGCTCAACGTCGCTCCTCATCAGGGAAATACAAATCAAAACCACACTCAGATATCACCTCACGCCAGTCAGAGTGGCCAAAATGAACACATCAGGAGACTATAGATGCTGGAGAGGATGTGGAGAAACGGGAACCCTCTTGCACTGTTGCTGGGAATGCAAATTGGTGCAGCCACTCTGGAAAACAGTGTAGAGGTTCCTCAAAAAATTAAAAATAGACCTACCCTATGACCCAGCAATAGCACTGCTTGGAATTTACCCAAGGGATACAGGAGTACTGATGCATAGGGGCACTTGTACCCCAATGTTTATAGCAGCACTCTCAACAATAGCCAAATTATGGAAAGAGCCTAAATGTCCATCAACTGATGAATGGATAAAGAAATTGTGGTTTATATACACAATGGAATACTACGTGGCAATGAGAAAGAATGAAATCTGGCCTTTTGTAGCAACGTGGATGAACTGGAAAGTGTTATGCTAAGTGAAATAAGCCATACAGAGAAAGACAGATACCATATGGTTTCACTCTTATGTGGATCCTGAGAAACTTAACAGAAACTCATGGGGGAGGGGAAGGAAAATAAAAAGGTTAGAGTGGAAGAGAGCCAAAGCATAAGAGACTCTTAAAAACTGAGAACAAACTGAGGGTTGATGGGGGGTGGGAGGGAGGGGAGAGTGGGTGATGGGTATTGAGGAGGGCACCTGTTGGGATGAGCACTGGGTGTTGTAATGGAAACCAATTTGACAATAAACTTCATATATTGAAAAAAATAAAATAAAATACTGCGTGTCAGTCAAATAGTAAATACTCATAATGCTAGCCATCGTCATAACTCTCCTAATCATTGCCAGCTGGGCTGCTGATGTATTCTTCCAATTGTTCTTCTTATTTCCAGTATATTTCCTGACGTTTGAAATCTCTAGACCTTCCAAAACAGTTTCAATACCCATTGTTCCTGCTCTCAATACAATCCCCTTCGTTTTTAAATCAAAGCTTCAATCTATTCCATTATCCTGCATTGTACACTGTGTTAAAAAAATGAATGAACTACTATTGTATAGGTGAATGCCAACTGTCCTGAACCCGCCATTTTGTTCAAGAGGTTCTTTCTGCTTGAAATTTTCCCCATGTTCTGTTTCTTGAAATCCTATCGTACTATTTTCATGTTCTTCTCTCTCCAACCAAATGCATCGTTCTTCTGAATTATCTCAGCATCATATATATTTATGCCCCCCCCTCATTGACATTTGTTATACGTGTTCTTGGATCCTTGCTTTCGTGAGTTCATGTTATCTGAATTACTAACCATCATGCATGCTGTTTTTGAGTACAATATGCCACATGTTTTGCAAAGTTCACAACTCATGCTATCTCTACCTTTGACAACACCTCCCTGAGATAAGTATTATGGGCTCTTTTTACTTAACATGACCATGAAGTGCAAAGATTTTAAGTCATATTCTAAGATCACACAGCAAGTGGAAAAAGCAGGTTTCAATTCAATGTCTGACTTCAAAGCTCATCCTATTGTACTAACTTCTTTTAAATTTGCCTTCTCCTCCTGCTAAATTATAAATTCTTTGAAATCAGGAAAGTGTCGTATTCACCTCCACATATTCTCAAAGCCCTAGCCTTGAGTCTATTTTCAATATGGAGCTAGCTGCTGTGCTATGCATTTTTACATGTTATTTCAAACACTGCGGGCAATAACTCTCTGAGACAGCTATTATCATTGCTACTGAAACTCAAACACGGAAACTGAGACAAAGAGGGGTAGAGTTATGAGTTTACCGCTTGTCTATGGCAGGGGCCAGATTTGAAGAAAGATAGGAAGCCGTGAGTACCAGCTATGTGCTGGGCACTAGCTCAGGCATGGTGGGCACTGAGAAGCAATCATAATCCCTGGCAGCAAGGCACTCTGGGTCTAGACAAAGAAAGTGTGTGAAGAAGGTTATAAAAAAATGGTTTTAAAGGCAAACAGAAGTTCCTGAGCTCCGACCAGCAAATCCCGTCTCAGTGATGGCTGCACCAGATTAGGCCCATACATTTTGACACATCTGTTCAGTTTTATCCATTTTTCTTCTGAAGTTTGAAATGTACAAGATTACATAGGGGATGTTATGGAAAATGTCTATTTTTACATTTGATTTGCACTTACTGAGCTGAGAATTTTTAGGAGACCTAGCTGCCTTACGGAAAATCCTCAGTCATTTTAGGCCTTTTATTCTTAGGAACCATCTGGTGAGAAACCTGGGTTCTTAGCTGGTAACTTTAAATTTATCCTGTTTCTTTTATTTACATCCTCTTTCTTCTTTTCCTTCCTTTCCGTGTTTATAGTTCCAGAAAACTTACTTCCTCTCCTCACTTCCTCCATCAATCTACCAATGGTTTCCCCCTCTTTATTGGTGTACATGTACATATTCATGAACCATCAGAGAACAGGTTAGTATTGGAAGGATTCTGTGTTAAGAAAACCTATGGACCTTGGAGCCTGTGATTCAAATATCAATTCCGCCACCTTACAAAAAATTAGCCTTCAGTAAGCTCTATAACACGCTGTAACATAATCTGTTAAACTACAAAATGAGAATACTAAAGTTTACATTTACAGTATCTTATAAAGGGTGGACATATTATAGGGGAGATCTTATCACGGTGTTAGGCATAGGAGACAATCAGTGCAGGAGATGTTCCTATCTTTATTATTTAATTGCCATCACAATGCACCTTATAAAATCCATGCAAGTGCTAGATGATTCCATGTATTCCTGTTCAAGGAATAAAACGCAAAGCTACTGCTATTGAGGCTGTGAGTGACCCACAGGGAGCACGTCTTCATACACGACGCATGTCTTTCTGGCCACGGGGTTTGTCTCTCAATGTTCTTCTAGGACAATGAGACAAGAACTAAGGGAATCAGTTATTTCTAGATCTTGGACTGTAACTGCTGCCCAAATATGTCTCTTGCTTTATAATTTATTAGTTGGTACTTATCATAAGACCACAAAGTGATCTTTCTGAACACCTCTTTGCTTATATTCTCTATTTTGTTTATTTTATTTTAGAGAGAAAGAAAGAGAGGGTGCAAGCAGGGGAAAGGGGCAGAGGAAGAGAGAGAAAATCCACACTGAGCACGGAGCCTGATGTGGGGCTCAATCCCCAGGACTCTGGGGTCATGACCTGAGCCGAAATCAAGAATCAGACACTCAACTAACCGAGCCACACAGGCGCCCCCTGCTGGCATTCTCTAAATATAATGTAATGTTTAAGTAGTTTTGTTTAAGTTAATTTAAATTTACAGGAAGTTTTCTTTAGTTAATCTGCTCTCTTGGTTGTAGATATTTGGAAGGAGAAAAATTGAATGCCACCACTTTGCTGAGCTCCTACACAGCTCCTGATCCTTTCCTTGGCCCCTGGAAGACATTTTTCCTTCTACAAGATCTGCCAACGTCTCTCCACCAGGTAATAGCAACCTGGATCTAGTCCCTTCTTACATCTTGAAAATTCTTCCCCTCCTACTCTGAAGGATGCCCAATGGAGTTTTCTGTTTAAGCTTTTCCTGATTTCATGGCAACCAACGTTATTTCTCTCTGCCAGTGACACAGAAGCAAATTTTCTCCTAAACATACGAAGGGAAACTTAATTTTCCACCATTAAAATGATTTTTTTTAGTAGAAGCAGTTAACTTAACCTTATAAGTTTCACGCAGACTACATGGAGGACCCATATCCTTCCTACCAACCTGACTGGCCTTATTCCTCACAAAACTATCACCCTGACTATTGGCACGTTGCTTCCTGCTTTCAGTCATGTGGTGTGAATAGTGCTCTGTCCAAACAGTCTGTTTCTGAACCTCACATAACTTATCAGCCCTTGATAGCAGTGATGACAGTTTCGGCTCATTCTGCTATGTCTACATAATTTAATAAGGCAATATTTATTAAACGTCCACTACATGACAAACTCTGTGCTATGAGGAGAAATAAAGCCCTGTATCAAACAACTGAACAGCTCAGACGCGGGGCGGGCACCACATGTCACAGTGCCTGGATTTTATAAAAGAAGAGAAAAAAAGCACACTAGCAGTTTTAATGAAGAAGTATTCAGTTCGTTGAAGGAAGGGTATAAAATATTCACAGTTGGCTGAGGAAGTGGAACCTCAAAGACCAAGCAGAACTTTTCTAGGTGGGAAAAGGAGTCAAGCAGAACAGCACAACAAACTCTGCAAAGATAATCAAAGATATAGACGTGAAAATACTAAGGAATATTCCAGCGGTGCTATCAATTACGGTAACTGCAGAATAGGGCTAAGGGGAGAGATGGAAGTACACAAGGTAGCCAGGAGCAATTATGAGGATTTGGTGGGTCGCACACTCAAGACTAGACCTTATTCTGTTGATACACTCATCAAAGTGTTTTAACTTGGGGAGTGGACTTGTTGGATATGCTTCTAAAAAGTCTCATTCACATAGTACAAGACAGAATGGAGGCAGAGACCACGTGGAAGGTTCTCATGACTGCTGAGGCTGGAACCATAAGGACCTAACTCAGGGAGGGGGTGAATATTCACAAATAATGACAAGAGACTCTGGAAGCAAATGCATGGGCTGGAGTTCTTGCTTGTCTCCACAAAAAGTGCATCTTGGCTAAGCTTCATCCTCTCTCCAGGCCTCATCTATAAGATGTGGATAATGGCGTTATTCACCTGGGAAAAATTTTGTGAGACCCAAATGTTATAATCCATTCACCAAAGTGTCTCGTGTGCAGTAAATGTTCAATAAAATTATAATTATTATCGATATTATAGGTATGTAGGTATTTGGATTGACAGTAGAAAACAAAAGATAGTCACTAGATTACTTAAGATGTAGAAGAAATAAAGACAGTGATAGAGACACAGAGATTTCAATAACATCAAGTTTCATTGCTAAGATAACAATGACATTAACAGTTATTATGTACGGAAAATCACCAGTCCATATGCATAACATTATTATTAGTTACTCAAAGCAAAAAATAGGAGTATTTGATTAAGAATCTTGAGTATAATAAGTAAATAATTTACTAGTCCAAATGTTATTTCTTTCATCTTATTAAGTAGATGTATCATAGAAACATTTTTAATATATGCCAGTCGACGAACATGGCATAGCTCATTTTGTATAATTCTCTTTAAAGCCCATTGACAAATATCTCATTACCCCACCAATCAGAGAAGAACAGTGCAACCCAAGGGTCTAAATGGGCTTTCCAAAAGTCAAGAAACTAGCAATGATAATAATTTTGCTATTTATGGACACTATTATACACCGAGCACTAGCACATTTACCTGACATACGAAATCTCTGCCTGTAATATTGTTGTCTGTATTCTCCTCAACATTATATTCTAAGGAAGATCATGTTTGTTTGGACTGATTCTTGGACTTTTGAGAGGAATCAGGAGGAACGTTACAGCGGTAGAAAGCAAAAGGAGCCCAGTGGAGTCAGGGCTTAGGAGTGAGACCAGTACGTATTAAAAGGAAAAGATGTTTCTAAGAAATGTTGAGGGAACTATGGTTTCCCTTCATGGAGATTTAAATACATACACATATATATTTCATATATATATGAAAGTGAAGGACTAAGGCCACTTAGAAGTTACTTATGTTTGCATGGATTATGTTTTATTCACCAGAATACTTCTCTGGGCAAAGCCACTTGGTGACAACAGAGTATTCCACAATAATTACCTCAGTTTTTCCATGCAACCGTGCATAGAAGGTAGACATCTGTGCCACATTTTATGTCTGAGAACATTGAGGTTCAGAGAGATCAAACTTTCATCTGAGGCCATATTGCTAACCACTCGCAGAGCCAGTCAGATCCAGATCCTCTGAAAGTCTCCAGTGGTCAGCCTCTGTCTACTCAGGACCCACTCTCTGGTCTATTCCTCCGATGACCTGAGGCTTGTCAATGCTCATGGCCATCCGTGCTTCAAATAAAGCCAGTGGTAGCTTGAGCTGTTGCCTACAAATTCTCACTTTCTCCTTTCCATTTTGAATTTGCTCACACTCTGGCCTCATTTGTTCCCCAATCTGTCTAGATTTATAACCCAGTTAGGTCTCATTTGGTTAATGTTTGGACTTAGTAATCTACCTTCAGACAAGTTTTCACAAGAGAAGGCTGAGCAACTCCATCGTCTCGCCCTGCAAAAGACACTGGTACACCACCTGGCCAGTACTTGCTGTCCCCAGAGCCCTCTTCTCTGGAAGAAGGCTGGGAGACATCTACAAACTCTTAAATATTCACTTTAAAAATCAAACACGTTTGTGTTTTATCATGACATGCTGATTTAATACTGCAAGTCCCCTGTCTTTCCCACCTCATTAAAATAATCACCATCATCACTTTTCCTTCTAGTCTGACACTATTCATTTTGTAAATTGCTTTCACATACATCAGTTATTCCAAGAGTCACAAATACCCCATGAAATATAGGGCCACGGGAAATTTGGAAAGTGGAGGGGGAAAAGCCAATCATAAACATCTACCCTAACACAACAGTGACGATAATGAGAAATCCCTCAATTGTTTATTTGTGTGCATTTATTCTGCTGATGTGCTTTTACTTAACATTATGTAATGGAATTCCTTCTTGGTGATACATAAAACAACTTGAATTATGATTTTAGCTATAATAAAAGCTATAATTTCCCAACTAACCATATTCACTGTACTAGGTAGTTTACCCACATTATCAATCCATTATTTTTTAACAAATACTATTAAACATGCAGCATTTTTCTTGTTTTATAAATCAGAAAATTAGATTTCAGAGAGATTGAATGTCTTGCTCAAGATAACTTGATAATTTTATACTCTAAAAGAAATCAATTCCTCCCTGTTTTCATGTGCCCTTAATTTTCTGCTACTGTATGCAATACTGAAATAATCTTCATGTATTGTTTCTTTTCTTCTTTTGTATTATTTCCTTAAATTAGCTTCCAAAAGTCAATAATACTATATATATACATATATATATATATACATACATATATATATATACACACACATGTATATACATATATATGTATATATATATACACACACACATATATGTATATGTGTGTGTGTGTGTGTGTGTGT
>NC_064812.1:6140873-6150595 GCF_023721935.1 Panthera uncia | reverse complement strand
TATTTAAGTGTATTGACACAGGTTGAAGTATAAAATGCTCCAAAATAACCGGCCATAATTTATACTTATACCAGCTATTCATTTCACAGAACAATTGTTAGATTGGGTTGAAACATGGTTCCCCATTATTGTTCTAATTTTCACTCCTTTGAGCACATTTTTTTCCCATACGCAACCAAGCATCTGTATTTCCTTTTCTCTGCATTCATCCTTTACCACGTGCCATTTGCCTTTTAGATTTCTAATGTTTTTCTTAAGCCTATGCAGAGAATTTGCAATCATATTTATGGCCTAAGGGTTGTACGTGCATGTGTGTGTGTGCGTGTGCAGATGTGTGTACTCGTACATGAGAGAAAAGTCTGATGATCCCTTCGGAGAATGTGTTTGCTTCACATCCAATCCTCCTCTTCTGGTGACAGTACCTGGTTTGCCTTTAGTAACCATGATCCTTCCACACTAAGCCCACATGGTATAGGTGCCATCAGCATTGGATCCTAGCAATAGGATCCTCCTGGCAACAGTAATGGGCTAGTATCTGGGAACCAAATTCAAGATGGGGCAAATGGAAGAATGGCCCAGAAATTTTGCTGGAACACTTGGGAAAGAGGTCCTCTCATTACTCTGGAATATCAAAGCCAGTAAAACACAATCTTGGAACTCACAGTCCCATTTGTTCCTCAGGGAAAGGTTTCCTGGGAATAAAGTCACCATGAGGAGAGTAAAATAAAAAGAGTGGGAGAAATACCACTGGAGTTCCCCAATTCTGCTAAGTCTGAAACAAACCTTAGATGTGATCTTCTTGGTCATT
The DNA here is from genome assembly GCF_023721935.1 of Panthera uncia. NCBI lineage: Eukaryota > Metazoa > Chordata > Mammalia > Carnivora > Felidae > Panthera > Panthera uncia. Next base: position 6,149,787 of record NC_064812.1, on the reverse strand, counting down.
GTGAGACCCTAATTTAAGTCAGTTGAGCTGCATTCTGGCACTTGCTATCAAATACAGTCTGATAGATTTGGGTCTGCCTGCCGGCTTCCCAATCAAGCTTCACTGGTTCAGAGAGTACAACTTGTTTAAACCAGTCTTCTCACTGGATCCCATCTACTTCCTACTGTTCTTTCAATTTCCTTTGTCAAGAGTCTACACATTGGTCATAAAGCCCATCCTGAATGTCCCCAGAAAAGAGGTCCCAGGGGACTCCCACCCCCACCCCCCAGTGGTATCTTGAATTTTTTGTTTCAGATCCCTTCCCTGGCATTTCACCTTTTTAAATCTGAATCCTATGACTCTGCTCAGAAACTCCTATAAGTGGTGCTTGAATGCCAACACCTGATGTTCTTTACATACCTCATTGTGTATTATTGTCTACTCTTCCCCTATCCACAGCTATATTCGTATTCTAAGTGTGGAATTTCATAGCGATGGGCAGGACAGAAGTGCACATTAGCCCCCAAGTAGGTGGAAGGTACTCAAAAGTATCTTATTGACTGAATGATTGTATAGATTAGTTTAATCCATATTCTGGCATATTAAAATCATCCTAAAGAGGAAAACAACTGGTTTTTTTCTTACGCTTGACACATTCATAGGATACTGTTGAGAGAGGTCATCAAGAGTATGTCATCAACCATTGGTGGACCCTTGAGCTGAATCTGGGCAAATGGAGGCTCCTCATTCCGTTGTGTCCTTGAATGTGCATTCTGCTCGCCTTCTCACCCCCAGAAGGGGTCCCAAACATACAGCCTTGAGATAGTGATATGTTGTAGAGACCATCTGGATGATTCTACATGACTGAATCCAGTTAAGGCCTCAATATAAACTTCAATTTGGCGGGCAGTTGCTGAGATCTACTCATTTTATGCCCATGATGGAAGTTTCCATCTTAAGTATAAATTTCCTTGCTTATTAAAACTGCCACCAACCTATCTGGAGTGATCTGCCTTTCTTTGGTCTCTCCATGCCCTCCACCTACGGCGACTAGTTTCAGACTATACCTCTGAACCTCCCTAGGTTACGAGCCAACAAGTACTATATTATGTGAAGAATACCAGGTGTGTTTGCTAAACTTTATTGACGCGAATGTTATTAAAAGGTATTACTCACCCGCCTATGTTTATGGCTTACACAGCTAAAGCTACGGCTGAAATTTAAACTTCCTAAAAAACCAAGATTCACATTATAAGGTCACAAGTGATCATGACAACCAGAAAAGTGCAAACAAATAAATGATTCCACCTAATTATGGTCCCAAGCATAGAAAAGGCAAACCGCAAGAGGTTTACGAAAATATATCCTCCCTTGGAAATATCCTTTGGATTGAACAGATGCCGGTTCTGGAATGGAATTGTCTTTCTGACCAAAACCTACTGGGAATTAAACACGGTCTAGAATTAATCTAATATTGTCTCCGCCTTAATCACATTGTCCTCTTTTGATGTCATTCTCTGGCTCTTTTAGGGGAAGTTTAGCTGTACTCGGGCACATGTAATTCCTTCTTAATCCTTTTTATCTGTAGACTTTCATATCTCAGATTTTGTTAATTGACAGCAGGATGTTTTTCTTTTCTGACACAAAATGAGAAAAATTGTTTCTCCCAGTGTTTCCTTCATTAATGTTTCCGGTAAACACCTGAAAAAAAAGATGACTTTGTATTCGCTCCCTGCTTCCCCTTCTCTCCTCCCTCTTGCAGAGCTGCCCAGCTCCTTCCCCCTCCTGTATAGTGGGTTCCAGACACAGGTTGACGACTCGGTTGTGCGAGCCAGTGTGTCTTTATCACACGCTTTGCACATAGTTTGGTTCCCATTTTAAAATGGTGGTGCGACAAGAATATATGATTTCGATCTAAAGACTTTGGGTTCAAATGCAACTTTTATGACTTTTGACTACTTTGCTTACTGATCTCTAAATATTTCTTCATCCGGAAAAAGCTTTTACAACAATACTTAAATTATGGAATGATGTCATGTCTATCATCTACGCTGAATATCGCTGTTATACAGGCAGAGGCCATTTCTTCTTTGCATATTTGTGCCTATGCGACACACGCTCAGTCATGACCAGTAATACATAGACTTATTCTTGCCACTTGTCAATCTAACTGTTGCTGTGTATAATGTGAGGACACAGAAATTCATTGAGCAGGTTTAACACTTATTCTTTAATGGCACTGGAAATAGTTTACAAACGAAATCCGCAAAATCCCTTTTATTTGATTAAAAAGTCTATGTTTCTGAGACTCCCTCAGTTCACTCATACACACACTCACACGTATACACACCTTGCCTGAAAGTGTATTATAATTACAGATCACAGACTAATTAGAGTGTTATTTATGTCTGAAGATTACATACTAATTATACATGAAGTTATTATGGGAAACCTGGCAAAGGCTATGCGAGCGATTGCTATAAAATTACAAGTGGATGCTGTTTAATTTTATGATTATTTGTACCAAATGAAGAGCAAGTTGCCAAAAATGAAACCAGAAGGGTGCTGTGAATCTGTTACCCGTGTCCTTTTAATAATGTTGAGCCCCAGCAACGCCAAAAGCACAGCTTGCTTTTGTTTCAAGGACAGTGGCCTTGGGGGTAGGTCTAAATTTAGAACTTGTGTCTGTGATACAGGAAACACAACTGTGTGAGGGATGTTCTCGATGTCGAGTTTGGAGTTTAGAGATGAATGTGAACCTGGAGTTCGGGGGTAATCACGAGTTACTAACAAAGTGTTTAACTTTCTTACAGTAACAGTAAGTATATAAACAAATACGTGAATAATATGCAATAAAACAGTAGTAGTAATAGTCTGTGTTTGCGGTTTCAAGCCAGCACTGTTGTAACCTATCACCGGACCACACTCTCACACCGGCTCTGGGAGGGCCGTCCTGGGAGGTACAGCCTTTCTGTTCTAGAGATGAGGAACCAAAGCACAGGGAGACGGAGTATGCAGCCCAGCACAATTTGGAGACATTCCTACCCCGGAAGTCTGCCTCTAGGACTTGGGTTCTCAACTAACCATTTCAAAAGACAAAGGGTGCTAACTGCTCATTCTCCCTCAATTCCTCTCCCCTGGGGCTTAAAGGCGCCCACAACCATGCAAATCTTTATTATATCCTTTCCTCCAGTCTCAAGGAGAGGAACCGTTGCATCCATTCAAATTTTGAACATTTTTGTGACCTCCTCCTTGGCGGCTCTTCTCCCTTTCTCTTTCCTTTATGTTCCCCTGTCCTCCTTCCTTTAGGACACGTTCTCCTGGTTTACAGATACGAGATTTCACCCACATTGAAAAGCGTCCTTTCAGGGGTGCCTGGGTGGCTCAGTCGGTTAAGCGCCCGACTTCAGCCAGGTCACGATCTTGCGGTCCGTGAGTTCGAGCCCCGCGTCGGGCTCTGGGCTGATGGCCCAGAGCCTGGAGCCTGTTTCCGGTTCTGTGTCTCCCTCTCTCTCTGCCCCTCCCCCATTCATGCTCTGTCTCTCTCTGTCTCAAAAATAAATAAACGTTAAAAAAAAAATTAAAAAAAAAAAAAAAAAAAAAGAAAAGCGTCCTTTCATTTGGCCTCCGCATAAATCTCCTAACCTGTCTTATTGAACATCAACTTCCTAAGAGTGGTCTATGGTCACTTCCTCCTCATCACCCGCTACTCACACTTCAGCGCCTGATGCCACGGAAGCCTCTGCCATTAACATCTCCACAGACTAATGGATCGACCTCCGGCCCCCTGGGTTTGAACAGAGTCCTCTCAGCACACACGTCTATGGTTAAGGATTCAATCTCTTCACACGCAGGATGCACCTGATTCCAGTTCTCCCTGCATTTTCTGAACTGCTGTGAGTTCCCTTTCTAAATTCTGTATTTTCTCACCATCTCACCTCAGCCCTTGGTTGCTTTCTGGAAGATGACAAACGCCTGATAGTAGTTAAACGAATAAAAGGTGAAGGAAAAATTCATTCCAAAGGTGGTAATCGCCTTCCATTTTCCATGCTCTGAAATGGTATTTGTTTACGGACTTTTGTCTTTTCTGCCTCCTGACACTCGAATGCATCTTCCGTGAGGACAGCAACTTGTCTGACTTGTTCATAGCTTCAGTGTCTAGCATAGTGCCTGGCACTGGGTGCTTAATAATATGTGCTCCATAAATACATGAATGAACATATGCACCTTGCATAGTGGAAAAAACAGGAACAACAGTAAGAGCGGTGTGTGAAGATGAGGAAGCCTTTGAGGAAGCATGGGAGGGGCATGCAGAGAGAGAAGAATGAGGACAGAGTGGCATCCTCTGTTGAGGAACTATATACGAGTATTACTTTTTTTTAATGTTTATTTTTGAGAGAGAGGTAGACAGGCAGAGTGTGAGCCAGGGAGGGGCAGAGAGAGAGAGAGACAGAATCTGAAGCAGGCTCCAGGCTCCGAGCTGTCAGCACAGAGCCCGACGCAGGGCTCAAACCCACAAACTGGGAGATTGTGACCTGAGCCAAAGTTGGGCGCTTAACCCACTGAGCCACCCAGGTGCCCCGAGGAGCTATATATATTTGACACTATGTGTGGGTGTGATTCTGTAGTCATGCGGTGATGTGTTAGTGTGTGTGCGTTTGCATGAAGGAACTAGTGTGCGTTAAACTGTGTGTGTGTATAAGTCACATGCTGGACCGTGTTTAGGTGTTCGTATCTGTGTTAAGATATCAAAATTAATGCTTGATAGTTTCCACTCTCAAGATACAGAGAAGGGAAGGTGGAAGGGGTATTGTGCTTTAACATCTATCGTGTGCAAGTAACAGCAGTGGGGATAAGTATAAACATCCGATTGTGTTCCACATCCACATTTTAAAGTTTGTGATAATGTCGAGGAATCAAACCTTAGAACGCGTGTTTTTTGCCTTTTGCGCATTTATTGGAGCTGATAGGAAGAGCCCAATAAACCACAGTTTCATATACTTTCAGTGTGTGATGTGTCTTAGGGGTCATCTAAAGAGTTGGTGACTCTTTAACAGATCAAGGTGTTGGTGTAACAGATGTGAATCATTCTCAGCGGTAGCTGTTCCGGCCTCTACCCGTTAGCTATTCCATGACGGTGATGGAAGAGAGGAAAAGGACCACCAGTGTTCCATCTGATGCAACGGAAAGTCACGGGCCAGTGTTGCAGCATCCGGTCTTTGCTACTGACAGAAACACGTATCAGCGATGATTCCTCTTAGACCCAGAGGAAGACAAGAAAAGGGCAGGACGTGTGTCTACCAGGACAGGTTTGTTCAGATAGTTCATGAGCCCTGTTTGACGACAGGCATTTAAACGGTAGGAGCGCTTCATCTGGGCCGCCCTCCTGCGCAGACCCTCGTGACAGACCGTCGCACCGGTTAGGACTCGAGTGGCCGCGCAGCTTAGTAGCTGTGACCTCGAGCTTTGGCGTCAGCTCCTGGATTCAAAACTTGGCTCTGCTACTTACCAGTTGTGTGACGGAGACAAATTATCCAGGTTCTCTCTGGGCCTTCATGGAGATAGGAAGCATCTGCGCCTCACAGGGCTGTAGCAAGGATATGCTAGCACTAGGCTTTTGGAGAAATAGAGGAGACGAATGTGTAAAACACACTGCTTGGCGCATAACAAAAACTATCTTTAAAAACTATTAATACAATTGTCTGTACCCATTAGTTTGTTTGATGCTTATAGTTTAGGTTGGCCAGTGCCATGTTTTCATCTTCTCCGTGAGAAAACCGGGGTTCAGGGGACTGAATTGCTCACAGTTATGCAGGGTCTATCCTGTCTCTTCGCCTTTGAACCTGAGCAGTGGTCTCGTACCCCACCCACGCAAGCCCGGTGTCCTCCACGTTTCCTCTCGCATGCGCATCCTCTGTGTGGATACCTCCCCTTTCTGAAAGGCTCAGGGCTTCCGATTCTGCTGACCTCGGCTGTAGGTTCTTTGTTGCCAACCTGCGTGTGCCTCCCTGTACTGGCTCTTGGCACCTGACACTCTGGACAGTCCCTGTGATCGCTGTGCCCAACTGTCTTCAGGAAGGGACCTTCCATTACCGTTTGTCCCAAGTCCTTGCGCTCCCCTGCAGCTCCCTGCAATTCCTGCCTGAGTCCTCCCGCCGGACCATGCATCAGTCCAATCTGGAGCCCGGATCTCCTTGGGAAGAAAACGCCGCGTCTGAAGTGGACCAGACTGTTCTACCCCACTTTGATTGATCACAGTCTACAGCATAAGCTGCTAGCTTTGTCCTCTACCTGTCCTCAGACGCCCTGATCCATGAACTCATTTCTTGTCTTCTAAGGAACAGCTGCACCTCAGACTAATGCTTCATTTTGTCCCTTCTCCCCACAAATGACTCAGGGGGGCTCCTGGATTCTGTGTGTCTCTAGTCATCAGGGGAAAAAAATTCCTACTCGGTCCACTACATGTCCACCACCTGCTGGAATTGTTTAACCTCACAATTAGTAAATGGTGTGCTAAGACCTGAGCCTTTTTATTTTTCCATTCCACTGCAGTTTCCATTCCTGGCACACATTGTGGAACATGCAGACCCACAAGGGAAGGCCGGGTGGCTCACAGACACTGCAGGGAAACAGTGCAAACACAGCACAACGTCCGCTCATGATCAGCTGATAAACTGTATGTCATCAAGAACAAGGATACTTTCAAAGTCGTGTGGAGGGACCCCAAACGGGGACACAGAGATATTTTCTCTCTCTCATCTGGATCTGTCTTGACGCCAAAGCTTTGGCTTTCTTTGTTTCTTTGTTCGTTTCTTTGTTTCTTTGTTTGTTTCTTTGTTTCTTCCTTCCTTCCTTCCTTCCTTCCTTCCTTCCTTCCTTCCTTTCATTGTTGTTGTTTTTACTCTGACCCTCTCACTTAGGAGCAGAGTGGCCAGATGGCACCAGACTGGGATGCAACAATGTTACACAAAACGCGTCCTCTGGGGACATCTCCATAAACACCACACCCAATGAGTGTGCCACTGAGCTTCTCTCACGGGCTCCACCACTGTCACCATTTTGATGTGACAATTAGCTGAGTGGGATTAGCAACATATCAGAGGAGAGGGATTTGGGATGCGGAAGGATGTGGGCCTGGCCCACATTTTTCTCCCCCCACCTCACTAGTTAAATCTAAGGGACGCTTTTACTCAGAGCCTGCTGTCATTTTGCCTTGACCATGGTGTGACCTTCATTTCTAGGAGCTGACTCAGATGAAAGATTCAGGACTGGCGTTCGAGTCTGTGGGTCTTTTGCCCTCGCCTGCTTCATTACCAACGCTGTGGAATTTATCTTTGGTATCTTTATCCAACTCATAAAGTTGTCTATATCAATCCAATGAGACATCTCAGGGGTGACAGGGAGACCTGACATGATTCGCTGTGAGGGACACTGAAAAGCATCCTCCGTTCGTTGTTCCCATGTCAGCCGTGACCCTTAAGCCGGCTCACGTAGAATGGAGAGGAAGCAATCAGGCATCCCCTACACATATTTAGAACGTGTCTGGTCTTGATGATGATGGGGTAAGAAGGAGAGGTTTGAAATCACCACGGATCCATTACTTGCCAAGGACAAGAGTAAGTTTATTCTGGTCCAAGGAACAAACTTAAAGCAAGGCTGCTCTTATTTAACAACCCTACTGTACTCCCACCTCCTCCCATTATCTCCACAGAAAGCACACACAGCAAAGCAGGAATGAGACAGAGAGAGAGAGAGAGAGAGAGAGAGGGAGGGAGGGAGGGAGGGGTTAAACAGTTTCTATATACTTTGGTTATTTCAATACACGATAGCATGTGTTATTTGAGGGGGAAGCATGTGCAAAGGTGGCTCATTCTCGCCTCCACACTGCAAGAAACTGTAACAGACATTTTGTTCTATACACGCAGATGTGTGGTTTGAGATCCAAACAACAGTGAATGATTTGCCTAAAGCTCCTCAGAGGATTAGCACAAAGAAACAGTGTTGCATCGTAAAAAGAGGCAGAGGGCTTTGATGTTAGACCAGCAAAGGGTCTGATACTGGCTCTTGACCTTTGATGCAAGTGATTTTAGTGAGTTTCGTAACCTTTCTAAGCTTCAACGGGTTCTATTTTTAAAGTGGAGGTGAAAATATCTAGCTCATTGTGTAAGGCTGAGAATTAAAAAAGAAACAGAAAGAATTAAAGACATGAAAGACACAGAGTTACTACAGCAATGCCTAGCATATAGTAGTTTTACAGTAATTTCAATTGTTCACTTTTCGTCCTTACAATGCCCAGGTGACCATGATATATAGCATAGTCTCCAGAGTCTCTGTATCTAGCTGTACAGTCCCAGATCTGGGTGCTCGTGTATGCCCAGCTCAGTGATTCAATGACGGGTACACTGAAAGAATCACCCTTCCCTTATTTCGGTGTTCATTTGCCTTAAAGTTTTTAAGCTTATTTATTTTGAGAGAGAGCAAGAGAGAGAGTGTGAGAGCAAGAGCGAGAGAGAGAGAGAGCAGGGAGGAGCAGAGGGAGAGGGAAAGAGAGAATCCCAAGCAGGCTCGGTGCTGTCAGCACAGAGCCCACTGTGGGGCTGAAACTCACAAACTGTGACATTATGACCTGAGCTGAAGTCCAGAGTTGGACCCTTAAGCTACTGAGCCCCCCAGGTTCCCCTCATTTGCTTTAATTTTAAGTTGCCCTGTGATCAGTTCAACTTACTAATTGCATCCCAATTTCCATATGTTAAAATGGGTTTATTAACATTTGTTCTCTTTTTGCTGTTATTCTGGAATCTCATAACCTGCAATGTGTTTTCCATGTATCAAGTATCAAATCTAGTTCCATTTCTTAAGCCCTTTTTTTTAGGGGTGGGGAAGAGAGAGAGAGAGAGAGAGAGAGAGAGAGAGAGAGAGAGAGAGGGAGGGAGGG
>NC_064812.1:6114812-6140473 GCF_023721935.1 Panthera uncia | reverse complement strand
GGGGGGGGGGGGGAGAGAGAGGGGGGGAGAGAGAGAGAGAGAGAGGGAGAGAGAATCTTCAGCAGGCTTCATACTAGTGTGGAGCCTGACACGGAGCTTGATCCCACATCCTTGGAACCACGATCCGAGCCGAAACCAAGAGTCAGATGCTCAACCTACAGAGCCACCCAGGTGCCCCTCCTGAGTCTTTTTAATATGCCACATTTCTGGTCCTAGTACACTAAATACAAAGTTCTAGTGCCCAGTACAGCATTTAGAGTGATGTGGGTTTAAGTCCATTTCCACCACTTATGAGTTGTGTAAATTCAAGCATGATTAACTTGTCTAAACCCCAGTTTCTACATATTTAAAATTGGGTTAATTATATAATTATAGCTACCATTTGTTCATTGAAGATTAAACAAATTTACATATATATATATATGTATGTGTGTGTATCTGTGCATGTCTGGAACATAAAAGATAAAGTACTTTCGGTCAAAAGCATCCCATTGTACGTAGGTATATAAAATACAAAGTACAAGATACTAACAGAAATGCCTCTAAAGTTAAATCACTACTATTAATATATTAATTATATTTTCATTGTTTCCTCAGTAACCCAATTTCACAGCACAACGCAGTAATATGCTACGTGAGATAAAAACGTGACGCATCTTTGCATCCCTGAAAGCATTTCTAAGCCATCTTTGGTCCTTCCCATAAGGCAGTTCACCATATGCACATTCATGTCTGGATGACGGGCAGAGGAGAAACTGTCTATGCTTCAGGACCATTCAATCCCTCAGCCTGATCCAGAAATATAAGTGAAAAGACAGTGACAAATCTTTGAGATAATAGCAGCAGGCGGGATCATGGAGGTGAAGAATCTGTTATCTGATGTAAACTGCTCATCCAGGTGAGGTGGAGGAACTCTTTAAGGGGTGCCGTTTAGTTCATGGGCAAAGATAATTTACTGAGCACTGCCCCGTGCCCGAAGCTGCCGAATTGGCTCCACGTGGCTAAGCAGACCGCTCTGGAGCCTTGTTTACGCCTCCCAGGTCATCTAGCGCTGGGTCTAATGCATTAATAAGAAATGACAGATGATTTATTCATGCTCTACCTATCGGACAACTCTAATAACGACCACTCCTCACCTCCGGGTCTTGTTTGGTACAAGTTTTGGTTTTGTTTCTTTGGCTGCGTTTCCAGATGGGACAAGCGTCTTCCTGGCAGTGACAGAAAACCAGTGTTTGGAACGCCCCCATCTCTGATTTGCCTCTGGCACAGCCACTCTTTCTAGCGTGACCTCAATACAGTATCTTCTTGACCTCAGGAAAGGAGGACATGCTGTATAACACACGGCGTGTGCCATCTATCTGCAGAGGGAAAGGTTGATAGCCTTGCCTTCAACAAATTAAAAGCTTACGCAGGGTGCCTGGGTGGCTCAGTTGGTTAAGCATCTGACTTTGGCTCAGGGCATGATCTTGCAGTCCATGAGTTCCAGCCCTCTGTGAGGGCTCTGTGCTGACAGCTCAGAGCCTGGAGCTTCCTTCAGATTCTGTGTCTCCCTCTCTCTCTGTCCCTCCCCTGCTCACACTCTGTTCTCTCAAAAATAAATAAATATTCAAAAAAAATTTTAAGCTTATGCACATCAGAAGATACCATTAAGAGTCACAGTAGCTCTTCTAGAGACTATATAAATGACTTTTACAAGCCAATAATGAAACAATGGACAACATACCAGAAAAGAAGGTGCTCTTCAACATGGAAGATGCATATGGTAAATAAACCTGTGAGAAAGTGGTCGATCTCATTAGCAATCAGGGAAATACAATTCAGTAACACTACATATTAAGCAAACTGGCTAAGATAAATGAATGAAGAATGAATGAGTAAACCCACCAATGCCAAGAGCAACAGAGATGTGGAGTAATGATATTATTGCTCAGCGACTTCTGGAGGCAGGATGATTTCGTATAATTATTCTAGAAAGCAATGGAACCACCTAATAAGTCTGCCATTCCAACACTTCTAGGAAACCAATATGAAAAAGTGCATGTACATGTTGGGAGACGTGCAAAATCTGTTCACAGCATCACTATTCACGTTAGTGCAAAACTGGAAACAACTCACATGGCCATCAATAGTAAAACTGTGGTATGACCACACAACTGACACTTAGAGCAAAACAAATCACCAATTCACAGTTCCATGAAACATGGATGAATTTTAAAAACATGGCATCGAGTCAAAGAAACAAAGTAAGGCCCGCTAGGAAGTCAGAATGTTGGGATCCCACGAGGGACTTACCAAGAGTCGCATTGAGATGAATAACCTCTGGACTTGAGTGGTATTATGTTAATTCTCAAATTATAACAGTTTTTAACTTGCCTATTTATGTCGCATGCATTTTTTGAATCTGTAGTATTTTTTATAAAGAAAAGGTTTAGATTAAAAAAGAAATAGAGTCATTTTCAGAGTGTTAAACATTGTCCATCTCTATAGGTGCTAAATAAATATTTAAGAAGCAAAGAGCACAGAGTAAAGATCAGAAGTGTTGGAACTGGCAAGGGAACTTTTACTTTATGGGTTTTGCTACGGTTTGCTAGTATTGCCCTTTCTGTTTATGTGTATACCTAAGTCCCTCTTTTCCTCCATGGTCCAGAATTGAGAGGAAGCTAGGGATTCCTTGTGTTCTCAAAGGGCCTTGCCCTTCTCTAGGATTCATTATTATTAATGGAAGTGAAGATGTAACTCTAGGATCATTTTATCAAGGGCCCATTTACTCCATCTTCCAATACTGACAACCCCACTACATGGATTTTCCTTGAGATCATCAGAACTAAACTCTGTAAGTTCATATTACATGTTTCCATGAGTCATCAAGATACCCAGGTCATCTCTTAGAGTCTGCACCGCACATTTTTGTGAGTGCACTGAGGCCAACCTTGGGACTCCCTACCTGTCATCCCTGATTGTTTTTCTTTATTAAATGGGTATAATCACATTATGCAGTACATGATTTACTAGTTGGTGTTTACCTTGTACCACGAGAATACAAGTGTTGTGAGATCAGGGACTTAATTTTTTTACTTTTTGTTTTCCTTTGATATGTGTATAGCATAAAATAGACACTCAATAAATATGTGTTGAATGAATGAATGAAATACAAACAAAAAGCTGTTGTGGCTATATTAACACCAAGGAAAATAGAGTGCAAAGCAAAAATCATTACTAGATCTCAAGAGGATCAGTAAGTAATTTAGGAAAAAAAAACCTTCAGTTCACCTGAAACATATAAAATGTATGAATTTGTATGTATGCAATGATGTAATTTCCACGAGTATAAAACAAAACTTGACACAAATACAAGAAAACTGACAAATCCAAAATCACAGGGCAGGTTTGACATTCTTTCTCACTAACAGATCAAGTAGACAAAAATGACAATGTGTAAGATGAAGACAAAAACATTAACAGGATTGACCTAATTAGGTTTGCCAGACTGAGCAAGAGAAGAAAAAAAATAGAATGCCTCCTCAAATTTGAATTCAGGTAAACAACAAATATTTTGGAACATAAAATAAAAATATTTGTTGCCCCCCTAAAATTCAAAAAAATGTTAAATGTTTATTTATTTATTTTGAGAGAGAGACAGAGAGAGAGAGAGAGAGCCCACATCCACACGCATGCAAGTGAGGGAGGGGAAGAGAGAGAGGGAGAGAGAGAATTCCAAGGAGGTTCCATGATGTCAGCATGGAGCCCAATGCGGGAATTGATCCCATGAACCATGAGATCATGACCTGAGCCAAGACCAAGAGTCTGATGCTTAACCAACAGAGCCACCCAGACACCCCCCTAAAATTCGAATTTAATATGGCATCCTGTATTTTATCTAAAAACCCTGCATCTAATGGTAAAATATATAACATCTAACAATCGCATATTACATATTCTTTTCAAGCACAGAAAGATCATTAACAAAAATTAACCAATATTAGTCATATAGCTAGTCTCAAAAATGTGAAATTATCAGTATCTTAGAGAATACATTTCCTGTGCATACATAATTTTGGTGAAAATCCATCGCACAAAAATTAATTTCAAAAATATGCTTTTGAATAGCCCACTCATCAAATAATCAATTATAACATAAATGGGAAAATATTGAGAACTCAACTATAACGTATTGTATTAAAAACTTCTGAGTTGGAGCTAAAGCAGTATTATCAAGCAAGTTTGTAGTTTTATGTATGCAGTATTTATATTAGAGAAGGAAGTTTTAAATTAATGACCTATGCATCTGGCTTAAGGAATTTATGTGAAGAGTAGAATAAATTCAACACAGGAAGGTAGAATAAAACAATGAAGATACGAACAAAAACTAATACTATATAAATCAAACAGAAAATTGAAAGAATATGCAAATGCAAAATTTGTTTCCTTCTAAAGACAAATTCACAAACAGAAAAAAAGTCATATGATCAATTGAATAGATAAAGTAAAAGCAGTTAATAAAATTCAACGACCCTTGATTGAAAACAAAATGAAACAAAACAAATAAAGCTGAACAAAATTCTGGCTATTTTAGGAAGAGAATATAACTTCATTAATCTGATGAATAATATCTACAAAAGTAAGTACAAATCTTATATTTAATGGTAAAATAGTGAACACACCCCCCCTAAAATTAGAAAAAAAAGGCCCAGATGCATGCCATATCCACATCTGTTTATCACTACATTGGATATCATGGCAAGTTTTACAGGAAAATAAAAACAAATACAATGTATATGAAAAAAAAAGAGAGAAATCTCTATTCCTAAATAATGGTATGGTTGCTTGAAACAATATAATCCCCAGATACACAGGTAGAATTAATGAAAGATTAACCACTTAAAAAAAACACTTAAAAAAATTTATATATACATATGTGTATATATATACATATATATATATATAAATTAATAATGTCTTCTTAGCAGAAAATATCTTTTAAAGTTTGACTTAAAATGATAACTTTTGGGGTGTCTGAGTAGCTCAGTTGGTTAAGCATCCGACTTCAGCTCAGGTCATGATCTCACGGTTTGTGGATTCGAGCCCCACGTTAGGCACTATGCTAACAGCTCAGAGCCTGGAGCCTACTTTAGATTCTGTGTCTTTCTCTCTCTGCCCCTCTAACACTCATGCACTCTCTCTCTCTCAAAAATAAACATTAAAAAATGATAACTTTTACACAAAATTAAAATATACAGAATTTTGGAGTAAATAAAATAAAATGTTTTCATGGTTGTCAAAAAATTATAAATATTATTGGATACATTTTAAAAACTTTAGTATGGAGAGCAATATTAATATTCTTGGATTGGAAAATTTAATATTATAAAGTAACTAAATTTTTCCAAATTCAATAATAATTTCAAAAATATTGCCAACAAATCCCAACAAAATATTTTTTTGACAAGATGACTACAAAATGTTGATAAAAATGAAAAAGGTCAAGAATAATAAAGATGATTTTATAGAAGATGAAGAATAGGAGAAAGTGCCTTCTCAGATAATGAATACTATTATTAACCTAGATAAATTAATACATTAAATCTTTGACATAACATAGAGATAAAACTTCATAGGACAAATAAAAATCAGGGTCCTCATTTATGAAATAACTGGCATATCAGACTAGAAAGAGAAAGAACATTTGTATAAATGGTTCTGGGAAAGTTGGTATTCTGTATTAAAATAAAATGCATTATGCAAAATGATTTATTCTTGGCAGATTAAGTATCTAAAGGGAAGAGCAAAATTATTCAATTTATAGACGGTAATATAAAAACTATTTTTTAACCTCAGGCTAGGAAAAAACTTTTTAATCAAGCCAAAATATTCTAAAAGCAAAGGAAAATATTAATAATCCCCATGGCAATAAATTAAATACATTTGCTCATCAAAAAACATAAAAAGAGAAAACAGGTGCAAACTGTCAGGATAGATTTATAAAATATAAATCTGAAAACATACGTACCTGAAATTTATACAGAACGACCTCAATTCTATTAGAAAAAAATCAACAAGTAGATAAACGGATAACCACCGTCAACAGACCTTTCACACAGGAAGTCCTAAATGGCTCCCGAACGTGTGAAAAAGTGGTCAACCTCACTGTTGTTCAAGGAAATGGAGAATGAAATCACACTGAGATACTGTGTGATACCTACCAGATTGGTAAATTTAAAAAGCACAGAGTCTGAGAGTATTATGTTTTGTCAAAGACAGGACATCCTAAGCACTGCTGGGGAGAGTGTAAGTAGACACAAGAACTTCTGAAAACGGTCAGCATTACCTGGCAGAGTTGGAGTTACACACCAGGTGGGTGTGTTGGCCTGAGTCAAGGGCACGCCTGCAAGAAGATATACTGAGTAGTGAGCAGGCTCCTGCAGGTGCTTCCCACTGATTCTTCAGAAAAACTCCGGGGCAGGACATGAGAGATACATGATACATCCTTTTGTTAGCACAAAGTAGGTCAGTTTTCAAGATATTGTTCATTAGAGCCACTTCTGGAGTCATAGGTGACACCAAGAGTTTGTGCAACATTGCACAAGGTGTCCAATACACCTGTGACCCTACCATTCCCCTCCCAGAAGTCCACCCAGGAGAAACTCTTGCACAAAAGCACCACGGGCCATGTGTATGATGCTCTGAGCTATACTTTCTTCAATACTTCTGGATGGTGGATAAATAGTGGCCTACATAGCAATTAAAAAAAAGGATGAATATAGGCAAATTAAAAGCATGGATGATTGGGGTGCCTGGGTAGCTCAGTAGGTAAAGTGTCCAACTCTTGGTTTTGGTCAGTTAGTGAGTCTGAGCCCTGCACAGGGCTCTATGCTGGCAATGTGGAGCCTGCTTGGGATTCCCTCTGGCTTTCCCTGCTCGCTCAGTCTCTCTCTCTCTCTCTCTCTCTCTCAAAATAAATAAATAAATAAACTTTAAAACAAATTTTTTTTAAAAAGCATCGATGATTATCAGGAGCATAATGTTAAGCAGACAAAGGATGCTATAAAATAGCACATGAAGTATGCTACCATTTATGGAAAGTTTAAAAACATTAAAAACCAAAAAAGATATTGCTGGTGAATGCAAATCAAGGATGTGGTAAACACAAATCTCAGCATGGTGGCTATTTCTGAGGAGGGGAGAAATGATCGCATTTAAGAGAGGTTCAGGTGGGACTTTCATGTCAAAGTTTACATTGGTATTAAGCTGAATGGCTTATTTTATAATTTCTAAATCTGAAATGCATTATTACACCCATTCCTTTATATACACATGGCAATTAATAAAAATATAATTAGGGGCGCCTGGGTCGCTCACTGGGTTGGGCGTCTGACTTAGGCTCAGGTCATGATCTCACGGTTAGTAGGTTCAAGCCCCACGATGGGCTCTGGGCTGACAGCTCAGAGCCTGGAGCCTGCTTCAGAATCTGTGTGTCTCTCTCTCTGCCCCTCCCCCACTTGTGTTCTGTCTCTCTCTTGAAAATAAATAATTTAAAAAAATAAAAACATAAATATATAATTAACAGGCAAAAAGAAACAGAAAAATGACAGAATTTGCACTTAGGTTTATTTGTTATATGGTCCTATTTATCTATTTCCTTTTGTTGGCTTACTGTGGCTCTGGATTCAGTTCTTGATAGAGACGCTTCTTTAACTCATTTTCATCATTTTAGACCGCTATGATATCTTTTCCTTCTTATTTTATTAGAGTTTATAGAATATTTTAGGTAGACCAATTGGTCTTTCATTGCAATATAATGGTCCAGGGGATGTACTTGACAATTCATATACTTGCTTTAGCCCACACAGTGTTTAAAAATTGAACGGCGTGCCATCAGGATGGCCACACACCCTCCATCAGCCACAACCCACACATACCCTCTTGTTTTGCTACAGGGGCTTGGCTTCCCTCGTTTACTTTACTCTACGGGCGGTTCCAGACATTTGTGACTGTGACTCTACTTTAAGCAAACATGAAGGTCGTGAGTCAGTAGTTCACGGCCGTGGAAAGGCAAGACTCCTTGCCTCAAAATAAAACAAGGGGCTTCAACTTAGTCCCCACCTTATGACTCCACGCACGTGCTGCGCCTGGTTTTTAACAGTATTCACTGACTTCCCACTTACACCTTCTCAAAACATGATTCTAAGCACTAAGCATGCTTTATAATTCCTCCGAGGCCAGTGACCTCCAACGCGGGAGTCTGAAGGGAAGAGGGGTACCAAGCCAGCCGAGGCGGCAGGGATGGGAGCGGAGATGAAAGATTCAGAGAACATGAGCAAGGGCTTCGGGCTGCCTGTCTGGAATCCGCAATGAGGTAAGAGTTTGTGTGGTTTATGTGTGCCCACCTCCCTCGGGGTTGGCAGAGCCACCTGCAGACACATTATAGAATTCTTAATGGAAACCCGGGCACGGTGTGCCTGTGGGCAATTTGTTGCATATTAGCCATTTGGACACTATCCTGTGAAGAAATCACACATTAGCCTGATGTTTATCAATGAAGAGGGGAACCGATGGCTACTTCTAACTCATTACCATGGCTGAAATAGTTCCATTAAGAGGCAGGGGAAAACACGGTATCATTATCCAGGGCACGTTGGATCATCACAACCTGGGAACCCAGCCCCTATCAGCCGGCGCTAGGGCTTTATTAGGAACACGCGAGATGGCTCCTGCCCTCAAAGAGCACACGACGAAATGAGAAAGGCAAAGGCTTGCTCACAATCAAACGCCTGTGAGAGGGGGGTGAAGTGTGGCATCAGGATCACAGAGAATCCAACCATTTTGGTTTAGAGACAGAGTCCATTTCTTTGTGGAACCTTATAGTGGAGAGAGAAGAGACGGTGAGATCCTTCGAAGGTGATGTCAGAGCAATTAGTTGAAGGGACATGCGGAGATTGACAAAGAAGAGACCCCTCCTGGCTAAAGAAATAGGAGGAACAGATACAGAATACTCAATGCTGATGGTAAGTTTGGGACCTACAAGGATTTGCACAGATGTGAGTGTGTGGACGGGCAATGTAAGAAGAAGGAGGGGAATATTACATTTTAAAAATGTGTGGAGGGAAACCCACTGAGACATTTTTTAAATGTTTACTTGTTTTTTGGAAAGAGAGAGAGGGGGAGAGAGAGAGAGAGAGAGAGAGTGCGCGAGCACGCACGCCTGAGTGGGGGAGGGGCAGAGAGAGGGAGACACAGAATCTAAGGCAGGCTCCAGGCTCTGAGCTGTCAGCACAGAGCCCAAGGCAGGGCTTAAACTCAGGAACTATGAGACCATGACCTGAAGTCTAAGTCCCACTCTTAACCATCTGAGCCACCCAGGTGCCTCTCTACTGAGACACTTTAACATGAAATATACGTGGTTTTCCTGTCTTTTAA
This sequence comes from Panthera uncia, assembly GCF_023721935.1. Taxonomy (NCBI): domain Eukaryota; kingdom Metazoa; phylum Chordata; class Mammalia; order Carnivora; family Felidae; genus Panthera; species Panthera uncia. The sequence goes on along the minus strand of NC_064812.1, from coordinate 6,131,059 downwards.
GTGAAAGTTTAAAATTCATTTACCACCTGTAAATGTTGTATTTAAAGAGCTAAATTTGACTGAGAATGCTAAGCCTTCTTTAGCTTTAAAGTTAATACTGGGGTGTGCCAAGGCACAACCCCTGCAAGCTTAAAACATTCGGCATTGAAAACATTGCAATCAGGGGTGCCTGGATGGCTCAGTCGGTTAAGTGTCCAGCTTCAGCTCAGGTTGATCTCACGGTTCGGGAGTTTGAGCCCCAAGCTGGGCTCTCTGCTGACAGCTCGGAGCCTAGAGCCTGCTTTGGATTCTGTGTGTGTGTCTCTCTCTCTCAAAAACAAAAAAAAACATTAAAAAAATTTTTTTAAAGCAAACATTGCGATCAGATCCTAAAGAATGGATTGTAGCACGATGTCTGTCGGTAGACTTAATAAACTCCAAAGCCCAGTCAGTTTTATAAAGGACCAGCTGAATAGCTCGAAATCTGTCATTTATCCTTCTCGCACTTTGCAAGTATCCCTCCAAGCCCACCAACAAGTTTCCTTTTTACTGGTGATAGACAGATACACAACATTGAACTGAAATTACTAAAGATGTTTCAATACTCCCATTCTTTCCCATTCTCTGTCTCACCCCTATCTTCCTTTTCCCCTACTGCAGGTAGATAGCCAGATGTCAGAGCTGAAATTATATTCTGGATCCACCCCATGGCACTGTGCAGCCAGGAGATGTCACCTAACTTCACTGAGACTCAGTTTTCACATCTATCACATGGGAATGATAACAGTACCTGCCCTATATGGTTTCCAAGGCTCTTCAAGAGATCATCAAGATGTGGTAAACATTGGAGAAAAGTGTCTTTTATGGTCATAAAAAATAAATAGAGGACTACAGATATTGGGATCATTATTATTGTCCTGTTCAGACCCTTTCTCTCTTCATTGGCTTTTGTTTCTTACACCCTGATAAATAAATCTCACCCTGAAGTTAGTAATTATTTGTGCCTAATGGAATACCTTTCCCTTACAAGTGCATTTTAACAGGTGTATCCTGAGTTTTCTTACAACCATCTTGGTACACAGACTAGGTATTACAACGAATAATTGTAAGGAAGAGGCAACATCATATTTTGGGTTAGAGCAATTATTACAGAACTTGACAGCTTGGGTTCCAACCCCATCTTTTTCACTATTAACTGCACAACCTTGGAAAAGGTCTTCAACCTCTCCTCGCATAGAGTGTCTCACTGCTAAGAGAGAGCTAATACCATGACTTATTTCACGGAGATTTTACAAATTTTAAAATACTAGTAGTACATGTAAAGTAGTTAGAACAGTGCCTATTAATACACATTGGAAACATTAGCTATTCATTTTCTGTAATGATTAAGCCATTGTTTTGTCAAGGCCACTGCTGAGGAATGCAGATCCAGTAATCCTGGGCGAACATCAGTAATTTGCATCACAAACAAGTTTTTCCTGGTGATTCTGTTGCAAGTGCCACATTGTTTGCGTTTTGACAAATAAGCATTAGTTAGCAGAGCCTAATAGACATGAGCTTCATTCACTTCTGGAATTGACTGCATGCCAACTATATGCCAGATACTATATCAGGCTTGGGATAGGTCTTTTCTTGCACTTGTCTTTGTGTTCATGTGTAGTTTTTTCCAGATACGCCTTGGTGGCCTGTCCTGAGCTTTCCTGGGCTGAAGTCATCGCTTCCTTGTCTCGGAATCCTTACTCTCAATGTTAACTGAAGACCTTGTACAAAGAACATCATTTTTCAACTGACTTCTATGGAAGTTTCACTTTCCTCCAATTTGCTTGTAAAATGCTAGCTACTACCGCTTTCCTTATTAAGGCCTTTGGATTGACTTTACACATCTCTGTTTAAAGTAAAAAATATTAAGGTTTATTTATTTTTGTGCATGTGAGAGAGAGAGAGACAGAGTGTGAGCAGGAGAGGAGCGAAGAGAGAGGGAAACACAGAATTTGAAGCAGGCTCCAGGCTCTGAGCAGACAGCACAGAGCCCAACGTGGGGTTCAAACTCACGAACTGTGAGATCGTGACCTGAGCCGAAGTCGGACGCTTAACCCACTGAGCCACCCAGGCACCCCTACACGTCTCTTTAATCTGAGCATGTGCTCAACCCTGTCATATATTCTCTTGAATAACGAATTATTTCCTGCACATTATGGCAATGAGAGAGGTATTTCAGAATACTCTTGATCAGAAGAGTCAGTTCCTGTTTGAAGTTTGAACTCACAACAGATTCCTCATTACCTGGCATCATGACACCTTCCTACCAAACTCTATAAGTAAGATCCTGGGAAGTCAGTTCAGTGTAACTGATACTTATCAGTCCATGATGACAGCCATGTGGGCTAAGAATAACAAATTGTTCCAAAGAGGGTTCTCCCAGAAGCAGGTCCCTGGGCAAAAATTTTAGTGGAAGCAATTATTAGGTAAAGGGACTTGAAAAGCTCTGGTGTGGAAGTGGGGAGTTAGGTGAGACGGAAGAAGGAGTGAGCCAGACTCTTACACCAATACAGAGTGGACTAGTGAGTAGATTATTGCTTTGGAAAGTAGGGGCCCAATCCCTCTGCTGACCTCCGGAGACCGCATAAAACATTCTCGAACATTGTTCCCACTAAAGGGAGAGGAGACTGAGGTATTAACGTAGCGACTCCACATTTATGATGACTTAGAGTCACTCCCGCAGGATCCATCACCTGGTCATGGCTACTCTATGTTGTTATGACCTAAGAAAGGCATCTGGCAGAGAACTGTAGGAACTTGCAGTAGGAAGCCAGTGATGCGTGTGGGACACTGAATGTTGAGATATGAATGCACACCAACAGTATCTGCTACACAAGCACAAAATATCGGATTGGGTGCTTCTCATGGGAATGAATTATTTATAGATATTTGTTGAATGACCAGCCCTATTCTGTGCCAGGCAGAGACCCACACAGAGAATACAAAAGTGAATAAGTTGTGGTATTGCCATAAAGGATATTAGATGTTGATGGGTTTCAGTATGCACGATCGCAAAACATGGGACTTTGGCATACTGAATATTTTAAGCTGAAGGAATTTGAGAAAATGGCAGAAGCAGGAACGTCACCCTGACCTTCCCCCACCCTTCTCCCCTGAAATAGGTCATGCAACCTTCATGTGAGAGATGCCCACCCTATACCCAGCGAAAAGAATCATCCTCATCTCCACAGACAAAGGGACACTGAGAAGAATCCAAGTGAACAGGCTTTGCTAAGTTTCCCTCAATTTTCTACTCTCAGGTCATACCCTTTGACCTCTTATATCTCTAAGACTGCCCATGCTTCATCAAATTTAGCATCAGAATACTCAGTTTTAACCCCTTCTTTGGGTCCTTATTTCTTTATTAAGGCTCCCATGTCAGAAAAAACTTATATGAAATACATTTCTTTGCTTTTTAATCTGTGTTTGTCAGTTTACATTTCAGACCAAGCCAGGAACCCTAAAAGGGTCAAGGGAAACTTCTTCCTCCCCAACAAGCTAAATACGGAAGCTCATTATGCAAAACTACAAGTAATAAAAAAAAATAAATGCTTGGACAAAAATACACACACACACACACACACACACACACACCGCGGTACAAGTCTTCTCCACTACTGAGATGATCTACAAACAAAAAGTATTAAATCTGAACAATGGCTTGCCAGACAAAGGAGCAAACGGTAGGAAAGCACCTAGCAGGCTGAGGAAATGATGGTCCCCAAATCACAGAGGGGTGGAAGGTTCTGCTTGCGTCTGGAGAAGAACAGAAAGTTTAACGCGATAGGAATCTATGAAGCAGTATATGTAGCAAATAATAAATAGTAGTTTAAGTGGAATCAGTGATCATCTAGAGTGGAATGTCAATTGATGTGGACAGAAAGTTATGCTAAGGCCACTTTAGTTAGGGTAGCTCTGTCCCAAGCAAAAGTGTTTTCCACCTACCGTCTCTGCAAAAAGATCAAGCAATGATTGTGGTGATGATATTCCTATATCCAAACTCACCAAATTTTATATATTAATGACATGCGGTTTTGGCATATCAATTATATACCTCAATAAAGTTGGGGGGGGAAAGACACTGGGTGGGCAATTTAGAGCACATGAATATCAAAGGAATATCAGTTAATATGGCATTATTATTGCCTCTCTTTGGTGTGATAGAGGTTTTACGGGTATGTAGGAACATGTCCTTATTACTAGGAGATGTGTGCTGAGTTATTTCGGAGAGAAATACCCTGTTGTCTGCAATTTCCTTTCACATAGTTCAGCCAAATACATTTTATTTAATAAAAAGAAATGATTTTCAGTACAAAGAACATTTTTTTTAATTCTTTGGCTGTAGTTGAAAACAGTATCGGCAAAGGGAGACACTGGGGCACGGGAATCAGGCAGGGAGCTGTTGCGGTGGTCCAGGGGAAGGCACAAGCATCTCACTGATTCTGCAGGGAATGAAGGCGTTCCCAAGACTGAGCTGAAGCAGAATCAACTTGAAATCAACCTCGAATCAAGACTGCACTTGAAAACTGACTCTGAAGGCTTGGGTTCACCTAACAGAGACTCCTTCACTGCTACTCTACTTCCTGTCTTTGAGGAAGCAGATTGCCACCTTTCTACAAAGCCATCGCTTTCTCACTTCCTCCCTGCTGCTATTTCTTCTAGCATCATTTCACAGCCTGGTGTGGTGTGTACGGAAACTGAGCCTTTAAATGTGAAGCTCTTGGAGAAATCACACCTTCCTTCCTAAGCTTCTCGTTCCAAGCACAGAGAGTTCCAGTTGCAGGAGCAAAGCAGAATGGAAAGTTGGGGTGTCCAGTGGGACTGTGTCTCTGCTTTTTAAATACAGCTTCAGTCCTTCTCTTTCCCTGTTTATGCCTCTGCTTCCCCAGCTGTAAGTAGGTTCTAGCAGCCTCAAAGGGGCGTTGGAAGGATGAATGCCTTTTCTTGGGGATGGCTCTGCGTTCTTGGATGAAAGGTACTCTGTCAGCAAAACTTATAATTCACATCAAAGCACTCAATCTTACATCCTCACGTGACTTTACGGTTTGGACCCCTTGTGTGGATTCCAGATACAGTAAGAAAGTACCTCTAAAATGCCAAAAAGTTTCTAAAAGCAAAACGTGGGGAAGGGATATTCATCCTTGTTTCCAAAATAAGGCTTAAATAACTGTGTTTCCTAAAATCTCCATATACTCAACTCTTGGATTTTTAAATTTTTTTTAAGTTTACCTGATTATTTTGAGAGACAGAGCACAAGTGGTGGAGGGGCAGAGCAAGAGGGAGAGAGAGAGAATCCCAAGCAGGCTCTGCACCGTCAGCACAGAGCTGGATGTGGGGCTTGAGCTCACAAACTGTGAGATCGTGACTTGAGCCAATGTCAGACACCTAACTGACTGAGCCACTCAGGTGTCCCATCAACTCCTACGTCTTTAATATCCTCACAGAGGGAAAACACGGGCTGGAAATGCCTGGTTTTCCCACCATACCTTAGTTGAGAGAATGGATTTTCTTAAGTTATATATTCCGATACAAAAAGATAAGTTATAACTATGACTAGGTGAAAATCCGTAAGTATATTAAAATGTCTACTTGGTGAAGGAGTGCCCTCATGGAACCCCATTCTGGATGGGGAAATGTGAGCCTCCGGAGATGTCCTCTTAAATTGTAGGGACAAATTTAAACACTTGTAATTTCACAGTCACTACAGACAGAGGCCTGCGTTTGAATCCTGGTTAAACCACTTCATAGCTGTGGGGAAAGAGGGAATTTATTATTTTTCTCTCTCAGTCTTAGGTTTCTCATTTCTAAATGGGGGAAAAATGTGTATTAATAGCTGTGAAGTGGTGCTTGCCCCCCTGCTGACCCCGGTGCACCAGTCCTGCATGTTCCTGAGACGGTTTATACAACAAAACAAAACTTGGGGAAAAAAATCATACTTTTTACACCGTCGAGTGTGGCCTCATAACCCTGAGAGACCACAACAGTGAGACCCTAACCGAACTATTGATGAAATTTCTCATAAAGGACCACCACGGTGTCAGAATTCTATCCAAATCAATCTCATGAAGAGAAGAGATAAGCGTAAAGACCCACTATGTTAATAGTTATTACTGGGAAGTCTGTGGCCCGAGACTCCCTTCAGAGCTCCAGTAATTGAAGCTATTTCATCCTGAGCTGGATGCGCAGGAATGCCCTGGAACAAAAGCAGCCGTAAATCTGGCTCTGCAGGTTTCTCATGACCCAAGACAGGTAGCATGCACTTTTCACTCCAATGAAAGGGAAACACATGCACACAGCAGGGAACAGACATTCAGGAAAGACGGAAAGTTGCTTGCCTTCTGAGATCTTACCAGGCCAGGACAGCTGCCCTGTGGCCTAGAGGGCTGTATGAAGTTCAAAGAAACCAGGCCTGGCCTCCTCTGTTATGCAGACCCATTCCCTGGCCCTTATCACTCTGACCACTACAAAGAAAAGACAGGAGGAAGGACCTTTTTCACTGTCTGCTATGATATGTGTGCCCTCTCAGCATTCAATTTCTACAAAAAAGTGGCCCAGTATGTCTTTTTGAACTTAAGGTAGAAATGTGGTATTTCTTATCATCCTTTGTTCAATATTAAAAAAGGGGTTAATGCACCCTGCTCACCCACCCTGTCTCCTCCGCCAAGCAGTCAATAGCCTTGAGCAGATTGGACAGGAATAAAATAGTATAAACGTTGGAATTCTCCCAGATCAGAACCTACTTTGTCCAAGAGTTCTTGTTATTCATATGATTAAAGGGGGTCGGTGGGTGGATGGGAGCAAAGTTAGAGAAAACATTTATTTTCCCTTAAATCCTAGAGGGACAGAGTCCTTAAGGTATACTTGATAGAAATTAGTGTTCTACCGGAAAAGCTTTCCTTTTCTACCATCCTCTCCCCTGCTTGTTCATAGGCTCATTTTATTACACTGAGTACATGGATATTGAGTAGTACCGATAAATATGACAAGGTGACACAAGAGAGAAAAATCAAACAGAATATTCACCTCAAAGTGATATTTATTCCCTCTAATACTTGGTCAAATATTGCACTCATCTTTACCCATAAAAGTAATCCTCCTCCTTTTCTGAGTGCATGGAAGGGTCATAAATATAGAGAGAAAGCCTTATCATTCAGGATAAAGTAAGAGAAACACGAAATGTTAACTGAGACAACCTTAGGTAAGTTCTTTCACTTTGCGGATAAGACTGCGTTACGTCGACCTAAGACTGGGACCTACGTTTCCTTGATGCCCCTTCTCTGTAGGCATAATCTAGTTTAGAATTGGCCAAAAAAGAAATGTACTCTTGTTTCGGAGGGAAGAAGTAAGGCAGATGTCACTATTCTCCAAGGCTGTAAAGATGAGACACAGGTACGGAAAGACGCAGATGTGCCCTATGGCTCCCAGCTGAGCATGGCTTCCCTCAACTTCATGTCCAGCTCATCTTCCCAGAAGCTGCACCTGCGGAAACTAGCAGTCTCAGGACAACCATCAGGTTCTGGCTGCTCGCTCAAAGAGGCAGTGAGTCCCCTTCTCGTACCACTGATTGTAAGAACATTACGCACCTCGGGAAATTTTAACCTGGGAAGAAGTTTACAAGATTCTTTGACATGTAGATGATGCTAAAAATGTTATGGAAGAAATTATTCCAGTTCTCCCCAATCTCTTCCAGGAAACAGAGGCAGAGGAAACACTTCCTAATTTATTCTACAAAGCCAGAATTACTCTAAATCAAAGAGTAAGTAAAGAAAATGCAAGCAAAACAAAAACCAAAAAGCCATAGACCAATATTGCTCATCAACATGGATTAAAAATCTTCAATAAATAATAGCAAGTTGAATTCAATAATTATGGTATTTATGGCATATTATGACCAAGTGAGATTTATTCCAGGTGTGCACGAATAATTCCACATTTGAAAACCAATTAATGTAATCCATCATGTCAACAAGCTAAAGGGGAAAAAAAATCATACGGTCACATCAATAGAGGCAAAATTCCATTCGACATAATCTAACAACTAGTCATGAAAAAAAACTCTCAGCAAACTAGAAATGAAAATTTCCTTCATGTTATAAGAAACCTACAAAAACCCTATAGCTAACACCATTCTTCATGAGAAACTAGATACTCTTCCCCTAAAACTGGAAAAAAGGCACTCTCACCACTCCTACTTAATATTATGAAGAATATTACATTATATATAATATATATAATATTATTATATTCTAACATATGTTATATTATGAAGAAGGTCCTAGCTAGTGTAACCAGATAAGAAAAGGAAATGCAAGATGTACACATTGAGAAGGAAGAAATAAAATGATCTTGTTCACAGATAATACGATTTTCTGTGTAGAAAATCCAAAACAGTGAACAACAACAATTCCTGGAACCAATAAGTGAATATAGTAAGATCACAGAATTCAAGGTTAATATTAACAAAAGTAGATTCCATTCTTACATACTATCAATGAATAATTGGTGTGCAAACATTTTTTAAAATACCACATACAGCGGGGCACCTGGGTGGCTCAGTCGGTTGAGCATCCGACTTCGGCTCAGGTCATGATCTCACGGTTGGTGAGTTCAAGCTCCGCATCGGGCTCTGTGCTGACAGCTCAGAGCCTGGAGCCTGTTTTGGATTCTGTATCTCCCTCTCTCTCTGCTCCTCCCCCGCTCGTGCTCTCTCTCTCTCAAAAATAAATAAACATTAAATTTTTTTTTAAAAAATACCATGTGTAACAGCACTAAAAGAGAAAATTAAAAGAAAAAATACTTGGGTAAAAGTAAGACACAGGATTGCCAGGACCCCTAAATGCTCAGGTCCTTTCCTGCTGGGAACAGAAGTGGTTCCTCTGTTGGTCCTGGCAATGGTTGTACCCAAATCTCAGGGACCAGATGTAGACACAAGTTCTTAGAGGCAATAATGCATAAAATGGTGGGGACTTCCCTCTGCAAAAGGAAGGGTTTTAGAACAGGAAGCCTAAAACCACCATGTCTCAGTCACAGGTCTGTGTCTCCAGAAAAGTGTATAGAGATGCAGATGAGATTTGGAAAACTCACCTTGTGAGGGTGAGGAAAGACGAGGAGTGAATAAATAAGTCATATCATATCTCTGCTCAGTCAACAAGTGGCTGAGTGACTTTAATAATATTCTAATATACATATATGTCATGGTTGATTTCATCATTCTCCTATTGATGGACATCTGAGTTATTTCATGTTTGGGGCTATTATGAATAACGTTGTTAAGGGCAAAAAAAAGAATAAAATAAAATGAATTCAACAAATCAGAAGAGACTGTGGATTACAGTTCATCTTTAACTCCTACAAATAGGCTAAAATCCCAGTTATAACTTTACATAATTGTGATTCAAAAGCAAGTCAGGATCTCATTATAGCTTGGCAACTTGATCATTTTCAATCGACTTATCCAGTAAATAAAAAAGAGAATTTCTCCTTTGCATTTTTCTTCGACTATTTTCCCAAGAGAAATTGAATTACCGCCTGACAATATATCCAAATAGAAGGAAATCTATTTTCTGGTTAAGTGGCATGGCCATAGCAGGAGGTATCATTTCTTACTTCATGATTTATGCTATTAGATGGGGTCAGTATTGTCTGATAAGGTCAACAGATGATCAGTGTGTCCCACTATGGTGCATCTCCTTAAAATGTTTTTCTCGACCTTTTGCTCAGTCTCTGGAATTATTCCTTCTAAATGCATACTTGAGTCTTTTCTATTATGAGACTTTGTATCTAGTGTCATTTTCTTATTTGCATATTTCTGAAAACTCTAATTATAGATAATTTTCTTCAAACTGTTAACCTCAAAACCAGAAATTGTACTCTAGTCAAAATTGGATTGGTGTTTTCAGATTGCTTTCATCTGAGGGACAGGGTGTTCTTATTAAATGCCATTCTTTATTGTTCCTCGTCATTAATATCAGTCTTATTGGGTGTTAATTTATTTTTCTCAAGTTCCAAAGCACGAAGGAGATGCTTAAAAGTCTATGGAATGAGGCCATTTGCATGGACAAATTAGGTTTCTTCTTTATTATAGTACATCTTGACATAGGCCAATGTGAATGTCCTCTCAATGCCTTCTTGTTTTGATTTGAGTCCACAACACAAGAGAGGTTAAAGAAGTTGTACGGCATTTACATAACTTGTAGTCAGTTCAGATAACTGTACCAGTGGATATTAGAAAATTTACTCTTTGAACTTCAAAACCAAGTAATTTGAGAGTTTATTGCAATATCTAAGAAATATTCTAAGACTACTTCATGATTTTTAATAATGCAGATAAAGGGTTGGTGAGGCTGAAGTAAAGTTATTTATTTTGATAAGCTTCCAGGTTTGGCAGTTAATAAAATGTATTTTTCAGAATATGAATTCAATTTAAATCTTAAAACACATTTTAAATGTATAACTATATCTATTTCCAAGATTTGTTATAGGTAGTGCAAAGGCACAAACCTTCAGGGAAATCACATATCAACTGAGGAGTCTAGTCAAGACCTTATATTTTCTGGGCCTTCAACTCCCAAATGTAAAAGCAGCATATGGATTAAAATTGTCTGTCTATGGGGGCACGTGGGTGGCTCAGTCAGTTAAGCATCTGACTTCGGCTCAGGTCATGACCTCGAGTTTGTGGGTTCGAGCCCTGTGTCAGGCTCTGTGCTGACAGCTCAGAGCCCAAAGCATGCTTCAGATTCTGTGTCTCTCTATCTGCCCCTTTCCTGCTCTCTCGCTCTCTCAAACATAAACTTTAAAAAATTAAAAAAAAATCTATGTATCTAGAATCTATGTATTTATATATGTATGCATATATGTATGTACGTATGCATGTGTCTATGTATCTAGCATATAATTGAGGCTCTCCAAAGCATAAGAGACTCTTAAAAACTGAGAACAAACTGAGGGTTGATGGGGGGTGGGAGGGAGGGGAGGGTGGGTGATGGGTATTGAGGAGGGCACCTTTTGGGATGAGCACTGGGTGTTGTATGGAAACCAATTTGACAATAAATTTCATATATTGAAAAAAAAATAATTGAGGCTCTTAATAAACATAGATATTCTTCATCTCCCCCAAGGGTGGCTGATGCGGAGGTGGGGCAGAGTGATAGCACATACTTACAGTCATAAAAGTTCTGGAGTGCCCAAAGTGTTAGCAAGGAAAACCTATAAAAACCATTTCTCTTCTCAGAAAAACCATTTCTCTTCTCATCCTTATTTCCCCAGTTAACTCCTAATTTTCCATCATGTGCCATAGTCAAAACGACCTCCTCTGGGAAGTTTTTCCTAATCACTCCACTTGAGACAACTACCCCCTCTGCCATATTGCATTAAGTTGTGCTTATTTCATTGTTCTCTCCTATCAGTTTGGGCACATACCATACTATGATGAAATCATCTGCCTTCTTTTTAAATTTATGATATTTAAATTCCAGCAGAGTTAACATATAGTGTTACATTAATAGCAGGCGTACAATATAGTGGTTTAGCAATTTGGTATTTTACTCAGTGCTCATCATAACAAATGCAATCTTAACCTCCTTTACCTATTTCACCCATTCTCCCACCTCCCTTCTGGTAACCATCAGTTTGTTCTCTATAGTTAAATGTCTATATTTTTGTTTTGTTTTGGTTTTCCTCTTTTTTGTTTCTAAAATTCTGCATATGAGTCAAATCATACAGTATTTGTCTTCCTCTGACTTATTTCATTTAGCATTATACTCTCCAGATCCATCCATGTTGTTGCAAATGGCAAGATTTCATTCTTGTTTATGGCTAATATTCCTGTGTGTGTGTGTGTGTGTGTGTGTGTGTGTGTGTGTGTGTATACCACTTCTTTATCCATTCATCTATTGATGGTCACTTGGGTTGCTGCCATAATTTGGCTATTATAAATAATGCTACAATAAACATAGGAGTGCATATATATTTTTAAATTAGTGTTTTTGTATTCTTTGGGTAAATACCTAGTAGTGGAATTCCTGGATCCTATGGTAGTTTGATTTTTAATTTTTTGAGGAACCTCCATACTGTCTTCCACAGTGGCTGCATCAGTTTGCATTCCTAAATGGTGCATGAGGGTTCCTTTTCCTCTACATCCTTGTCAACACTTGTGGTTTTGACTATAGGCATCCCAAGGTCTATTCATGTGTTCTGCCCATTTTGAGAGACAGAGACAGAGTGCTAGCAGGTGAAAAGCAGAGAGAGGGAGACACTGAATCCAAAGCAGGCTCCAGGCTCTGAGCTGTCAGCACAGAGCCCGATGAGGGGCTCAGACCCATGAACGCGAAATCATAACCTGAGCCAAGGTTGGATGCTCAACCAACTGAGCCACCCAGGTGCCCCTGCCCATTTTAAATTGGATTATTCGGGGTTTTCTTTGGTATTGAGCTATATAACTCCTTTATAGATTTTGAATACTAGTCCTTTATCAGGTATGTCATTTTCAAATATGTTCTCCCATTCAGTAGGTTGTCTTTAGTTTTGTTGGTTCCTTTGAGGTGGAGAAGTTTTATACTTTGATGGAAGTCCTGGTAGTTCATTTTTCCTTTTGTTTTGCTTGCCTCAGAAGACAGATCTAGAAAAATATTGCTGTAAACAATGTCAGAGAAAACACTTGCCTGTACTCTCTTCTATGATTTTTATGGTTTAAGGTCTTGTATTTAGGTCCCTAATCCATTTTGAGTTTATTTTTGTGTATGGTGTAAGGAAGTGGTTCAGTTTCATTCTTTTGCATGCAGCTGTCCAGTTTTCCCAACACCATTTGTTGAAGAATTGTTTTTCCTATTGCATATTCTTCCTCCTTTGTTGAAGAATAACCGACCATATAATTGTGGGTTTATATTGGGGCTTTCTACTTTGTTCCGTTGATCTATGTATCTATTTTTGTGACAGTACCATATTGTTTTTATTACTAAAGCTTTATAATATAACTGGAGCTCTGGAATTCTCCAGTTGTGTTTTTCTTTTTCACTTTGCTTTGGCTATTCAGGATCTTTGTGGTTCCATACAAGTTTTAGGATTGTTTGCTCTAGCTCTGTGAAAAATGCTGTTGGTATTTTTGATAGGGATTGCATTAAATCTGTAATTTGGGTAGTATGGGCATTTAAACAATATTTGTTCTTCAAATCCATGAGCATGGATGTCTTTCCATTTATTTGTGTTGTCTTCCATTTCTTTCACCAATGTTTTATGGGTTTTGGAATACAGGTCTTTCACCATCTTAATTTTATTCCTAGGTATTTTATTATTTTTGGTGCAATTGCAAATGGGATTGTTTTCTTAATTTCTCTTCTGGTACCTCATCATTAGTGTACAGAAAAGGAATGGATTTCTGTATATTGATCTTATCTTATATCCTATGACCTTACTGAATTCATATTTCAATTCCAATAATTCTTTGCTGGAGTGCTTGGAGTTTTCTATATATAGTATCATGTCATCTGCAAATAGTGAAAGTCTTACTTCTTCCTTACCAATCTGTATGCCTTTTATTTCTTTTTCTTGTCTGATTACTGTGGTAGGACTACCAGTACTGTGTTGAATGAAAGTGGTGACAGTGGACATTCTTGCTTTGTTCTTGATCTTTTTTACCATTGAATATGATGTTAGCTGTGGGTTTTTCACATATGGCCTTTATTATGTTGAGGTATGTTACCTTTAGACCTACTTTGTTGAGGGTTTTTAATGAATGGATGTTATAATTTGTCAAATGCTTTTTTGCATCTTTTGAAACTGTTTTTTATCCCTTTTCTTATTGATGTGATATATCATATTGATGGATTTGTGAATACCAAACCACCCTTGAATCCCAGGAGTAAATCCCACCCGATCATGGTGAATGATTTTTTTTAATATATGGTTGGATTCAGTTTGGTAATCATCTGCCTTCTGGGATAAGCAATTAACCACCTGAACAGCATCTACTTTTCTTAATCATTCATTCATTCATTCATTCATCCATCTTTATATGTCATTCAAATAATATTTCTTTACCATAACTGGTTTCAGATAGTTTTCTTAGCATTGGGAATAAAAATAAATCAGACAAAGATACTGCCCTCATGTACTTATAGTACCTTAGAAAGATCCAATATTATAATCATGTAGTGATTTTTGAGCCGGGTCTTGAACGGTAAGTGTTTGCTTATTTGAGAGAGAACAGGAATTGTCTTCATAGAAAGAGCAGAAGAACAAAAGCATCAAGGGATAACACATGTGGCCATTCCCTTTTGTATCCCTAGGATCATACATAACGTCTACAATATTGAAAGTAATCAAGTTATTTAATCAATGAATGAAGGCAAGAATGATCTCTGTAAAAAAGCACTTATCAGAGTGCCAAGATTTTATAAGACTTCAATAAATTAAATAAATTCCACATATCAATTAGAACCAAGCTGAGAGTCAAGGAATGTGAAAAAATTTTTTAAATTAGAGTATTAAAAATACAAGCTGGTGGGGGAGCTTGGGTGGCTGAATTGGTTAAGCGTCTGACTTCGGCTCAGGTCATGATCACACGGTTCATGGGTTTGAGCTCAGAACCTGAAACCTGCTTCAGATTCTGTGTATTCCTCTCTCTCTGCTCAAGGAGCAGAGAACTCCTCTGCTCAAGTTCTGTCTCTCTCTCTCTCAAAAATAAATAAACATTAAAAAAAAATACCAGCTGTGACTTTACAGATGATCCTGAACACTGGTATATGGGTAGGTAACTGCATTTATCATTCATGTCAATCTCTTGAGAGGCATAACCTCTTCTTTTTTTTAATGTATCCCTATAATGGAATTTACTTTTATGAATTAATAGAACAAATGAAGTAATGTTAATACAAGAATAAGGGGAATTTTAAATTCTATGGTCCTAAAGAAGTTGTTAGCAGTCGATTTCCACAGACTACCTTTCGTTTTTCTCATCTAGGTCTTGCCTTTCAATTATTTCTCAAATTGATGTCTTGAGATCTCATGCCTTTATCCCACCCCAAATACAACCTCTCCCAAACTCCTTCCACAGTCTTCTTCTACTCTTGGCTCTTTATTTCCTATTCTCCAAACTCACATGTGACTTCTCTAACTATAATATAATTAAGCAGCAATGAAGTTCTTGTACAGTGGGATTCCTAGGACTGGTGCCTTCACAGTTCAGTCCTAGTCTCTTTGTTTATTTGTTTGTTTTTAAGTTTCTTTCTTTTGAGAGAGACAGAAAGAGACAGAGAGAGAGAGACAGAGAGAGAGAGAGAGAGAGAAGGAGCAGAGGAGGTGCTGGGGAAGGTGGAGAGAGAGGGAATCCCAAGCAGGCTCCATGCTGTCAGCGCAGAGCCTGACGTGGGGTTCAATCTCATGAACCCTGAGATCATGGCCTGACCTGACATCAAGAGTCAGACGCTTAACTGACTATGCCACTCAGGCACCCCTTAGTCTTAAATAGTCTTAGCTCCACAGTGTGTGGTCCAAATCTATCCTTCCTTTACCTCATTCTTGTGTTTGCAATCACTTTTCTTCATTCTGTTTATTTATCCTAAAGCCCTTGCCTTATTACTGGCATAACACATTGAATTTCTACTAATTAACATCACTGGTAATAGAGATCATTTCTGAAATAGTGGCTATGAATGTGAGGTGTTTTTGTTTTGTTTTGTTTTGTTTGAATCCTGGTTTCTTCACTTAGTGAGTGACCATGGGTAAGTTTTCCTCACCTATAAAATAGAGGCAGAGTATAACCTACTTTACCAGATACATAGGAGGATTAAATGCAATATTATGTCTAATGCTATTCCAGGATACCCTCTTTAAATGCCTCATTACTACCTTGAAGCTTCTCCAATACGTACCATATAGTTAATGTCTTTGTACCTTCCTTTATTTAGGGGACGAAATAAAGATGAATGTAATCATTTGTGACTTTTACCTATTATCCTTAAATTATAACAAGATCTTTGTGTTTTTTTCCTCAGAAATACACCATTTCAAAAATTGCATCCCTGAGAGTTGTTTTGGAATTCAGTTGTTTTTTTTTCTGGTTTTAGGAGGGAAATATTAATATTGGAAGCTATCATATTCAGGGACTATTATGTTACATTATTGTATATATTATATTATATATTGTATATTGTGTATGCTATATTATATTATATATTTATATATATAATATATAATATAGTATATATAATATAGTATATATAATATAGTATATA
>NC_064812.1:6041450-6114802 GCF_023721935.1 Panthera uncia | reverse complement strand
TATAGTATATATAATATAGTATATATAATATAGTATATATAATATAGATATAGTATACACCCTATGTTACATATTTGGGAACTATCATGTTATATTGTATCTAGGGACTATTACATTTGGATGGGGTTTCATATGTTGAATTGCCTCCCCCTATGATTCTGGCAGGGGCTGGGAGAACAGAATGTTCTGCCAAACCTTTAAATCAAGCTTTTCTTGTTTTCAGTCTTTTATCAAAGCAATCCTTTCAAGGCCCCACGCAGCTAAACAGACATACATTCTGATCTAAGTGACAGAAATGTGTTTTAGGTAAAATGATTATGGCGATAGTTATATTGTTGATGATGATAAACATATTAATATAGAACTTGTTTTCACGTTAAGGTGCTTGATTATCCATCTAATGTCTTAAGAAAATGAATACTGTGGAGTATGTATATCCGTAAACACCTCAATCCAAATGGATCCTCTCCACACCCAGGGCTACTTACTACCTGCTCATTTCTTTTTTTTTTTTTAAGTTTATTTATTTTTGAGACAGAGAGAGACAGAGCATGAACGGGGGAGGGTCAGAGAGAGCGGGAGACACAGAATCAGAAGCAGGCTCCAGGCTCTGAGCCATCAGCCCAGAGCCCGACGCGGGGCTCGAACTCACGGACCGCGAGATCGTGACCTGAGCCGAAGTCGGACACTTAACCGACTGAGCCACCCAGGTGCCCCGCTACCCACTCATTTCTATAGCAACACGTACCACTGTTAGCCTGTTAGGAGTCCCTGAAACTCCGTTTGTGGGTTGGAGCCCTCCCGCCAAATACCAATTTATAACAAAATCTTTTCTTTGGTCACTAGACATCCCCCTAGTTTAGTTGTGGCCTGAAATCTTAACTATAAATCCAGCTGATGAAATGTTATAATAACCATACATCTTGCATTTATGTTTAAAGTATAAGCATATGAAAAAATAAAATAAAATATAAGCATGTGATTCATTCCTCAAGGACTCGCAAACTAGTAGGAAAATGCCCCACTGTTTCTGTACCTACTATCAGCTGCATTACACCACCTGCATTAGAATATGCCATAAAATATAATCTCTCCTCTTTAGCTAGGGATCCCTTTCTTCTCCCCTACCTTTGCCTTTATTTTTAAAAACTGGGCCCTTGGGGCGCCTGGGTGGCTTGGTCGGTTAAGCGTCCGACTTCAGCTCAGGTCATGATCTCACGGTCCGTGAGTTCGAGCCCCGCGTCGGGCTTTGTGCTGACAGCTCAGAGCCTGGAGCCTGTTTCAGATTCTGTGTCTCCCTCTCTGCCCCTCCCCTGTTCATGCTCTGTCTCTCTCTGTCTCAAAAATAAATAAATGTTAAAAAAAAAAAATTAAAAAAAAAAACTGGGCCCAGAAAAGATAGGAAGTAGTAGTAAAACTTACTACTTTTACCAGTATTTTACCCATCATATAGAGTCAGGAATCTCTAGGAGCTTTGGGTATGGCTTCTCTATTCCAGGGGGCACCGTTTACAGAGACCATGTATAATGTACCACAGGATCATACAAAGTGTGGCTCTGGATTATTTCTTGTGTCAAGAGCTCCTCGTCCTCTTTATTTGTTTATTTTTTGGGAGCCTCTACTCTGAGTTTTATTCCTGGGAACAGGAAATAAATTCATGATTAGATTAACCCAAGAACTCCCATGTGAACTAGGATTCAATTGGATCCAATACTCATACGATAAGAAGCAATTATTTTTATTTACTTAATCACTCATGTGATCACCCAAACATTTGTTGAGATTTTCTGTGCTGGATGGAAAAACCAGAAAGGCAATAAAAATAGACCTATGGTCTGCCTTCACAGAATGTGTGGTTTATTAGTAGAGTCTGACATTAACTGAGCACAGAAAACTTTGTAATAAGGAAAGATGGACATTTTTTAAAAATCAAGAGTTGACAGTGTATATCAGGAATCAGATACGGTCTGTAGGGATCGTGGAAGGGCCCCAGAAGAACTTAAGAATTGAGTGGAGAGATGAAGAGAAGTAGGAGTTAATGAATTCAGAAAGGGGACAGAGGAAATCACACACCCAGTTTGTAGGGACTGAGGAAAGTCACCTTGATAAAACATATTGAGCAAGGAAAAATATGTAAGCAAATGAGGCTGGAGAAGTCTACGACGTTACTTAACGTTACTTAACTATGGATTTCTGTCATTGCTCTCAGGGGCAGTGGGGAGTCCTTAAGAAGTTTTAGGGAAATAAATGCCATAATTCTTTTGCAATTTTAGAAGCACATTCTTTGTCTGTTATTGAAAACAAAGTGAAGAGAATTAAGAGCGGAGCCTGGGGTAGTTAGAAAGCTACTGCAATAGTTAACAAAGGAGACGGAGAAGAGAAGGTATGGTCCTAGGGAGTGATCATCATCTAGCATGGATTCTAGATTTCTCTGGGTCTGAAAGAGAAATTCCTTGAGTAGGTGACAGGGATAAAAGGCACAGCCCAGGGAATACCGCGCATGGTATTGTCAGATAGCATTGGATGGTGACACCGAATAACTCTGCTTGGGATGAGCGCTGCATAACCTATAGACTTGTCGGATCGCTACGTTGTATGCCGGAAACTAATGTAACATTGTGTGTTAACTATACTTCAATTAAAAAATAATAACAAAATTAATTAATCAAATGAAGAGAAACTACTGACCTTTCTCTCCATCTCCATCTGTATCTCTTTTCTCTTTCTTCACCTGAACATATCTCTTA
Source organism: Panthera uncia (assembly GCF_023721935.1). NCBI lineage: Eukaryota > Metazoa > Chordata > Mammalia > Carnivora > Felidae > Panthera > Panthera uncia. Next base: position 6,112,055 of record NC_064812.1, on the reverse strand, counting down.
TAAACTATTTTCCAAGCTCACCTTGACTCCCTCTCTCTGCAAAGTTTACTCTCAACACCGGTCATTTAGGTGGATACCTAGTAGCTATACTTGTAATATACTCCTGCTGTTCACAATGACTGGATCAAAGGTGGATACCTCTCTCAAATTGAACCTCAAAGATTATCTTGCTTAAGTATTTGACCTTCTGATTCAGAAACACGAAGTCTTGAGGTTTGCTGAAATTGAAGTTTTTTGTACTTTACAGCCGATAACTTTTTTTCTGATATTCTGATTATTTCCTCAAAAACTTTTGAAAATATATAAACCAAGTTAGCATTTCTGAAATATTGAAAATGGAATTCCTTTCCCATGAACGTAGTACTTCAGCTGTCACACTAACACTTGACTGTTACTTCTATTTTGTGAGCAAAATAAAAATTGCTTCAGATGTGGGCATCTGGTTGTTCAAATGTGCTTAATATCATCTTTGTTCATTGAGTAGAACTGTTTCTCTACATTTTCTTGTTTTGTTCCATTTTGGCTTATTTTATTTTCGATTATATTAAAATATCAAGTAATACATAAAAGTATACATCCTATGACATAAAATTAAACATCTAAAGAATTTTATACTTGTAAAGTGGAAATCCAGTTTACTGAAAATCACCCTGGGGATATTTGGAGTCAAAAAATATAATTTTAAGATATAATTCTCCATGAAATAATTGATATCCAGGCATCCCATAAACGTTCTGTGTGCACAGTCATCTTTGTAACATTGACCTTAAATGCACCTCAAAAAACGGAAATTATTATAGACATTTTATGTTCCAGTTCAACATTTATATTCTTAGACCCTTTGGATTTCAAAATTGTTTGTTTTCTCACAGTACATTTATACTCATAAATACTATAGTAAAGTGATTGATGCTATTATTATAAGCATTATAATTACCAAGAGCATAGGATATAATAATCTTGATAAACTTAACCACAGTGGAATTAACAAAAATACAATTAACTAAAATGCAGATAAAGAAAAGTTAGGAAATATCATTTTGTGCCTCTTAATAGCTACAATGAGTGTGTGTGTATGTGTGTTAAGATATTCAGGATGATAATTCACTTTCAATTTCTGCTAACGCTCAGTGAATTGTATTTTGTCATGGAAGGGCAGTGATTTCCAGTTGTTTTTTGGGTTTTTTGGAAGCAGCAGCATCTCTTTTGAACAAAACCATTTGTCACAATATTAAAACGGATAATGGTGGCTTTGCTTTGGCTTAAGTAGGGTGGATGTCACTAAGCTTTGTTCTCTTGACTCTTACCAAAGCTTTGTGTAACCACGAGGTTTCTGAAGATCCGTTTTGGAGAAGCCATTATATAGAGAACAGTGTGGCAGGAAAAAACAAAACAAAACAAAAAAAAACCATGACCCTTGTGTAGTTAATATAATCACGAACAAGTATACAACCTGAAACTCTCAATATTTTATTCATCAAATGGCAACGGCGATACTTAATTCTATAATCTGAATGTTGGTGTGCTGATTCGCACGTGGTGCTCACTCACCTGTAAATTTGTCTCCAGACGCTCGTAACCATACATTACAAACTGGCTTCTGCAGGAGGCTCACCCTGAGATGATCGGTGTGCAGGACGCTTATGATGGAGCGCAACTGGAATGAATCCCTACGGAAAGGGGAGGAAGGAAGCAGGATAGACCAAAGGGAAAAGGTGATCTATGAAGTTCCAACAACAGCACCGGCCAACCCTATGAGGGGTCTGGAGTCAAGTCAGCAACTGTGTCCCACATGGAGACAAAAAGGCTGAGTATTTTACATTCACGCCATCCAATGATGCAGGGCACCCTGGGCAGCGTGTGGCCACCTCCCTGGGCCTTTTAAATTCTTTCTCTACAGTGTGCCATGGTAATTTGGATATTTAAATGTCATGCAATATGGACCACTGTTCTACAGATACTTCTAGGAACCAGCACCATGTGCTAGAAACTAGTATCACGTAGGTAGTTGCCAGGGTATAAATACTAGAACCTTGGAAAGGTGCTCCAAAAAAACAAACCAAACTAAACAAAAACCTCTCCATTATCCAATATTGCCTCCTAGTTCCCAAAATAACCACCCTCAGAATCTAGTCTGCTGCATATGCCTGCTAGCTGCTGTCAGTTCATACTGTGTCAGTCTGGCCCCCCTTAGGGGTAGAGTCCCCTTTGTCTTGTATCAGACCTACTATGTTCCTGGCTGGATTATTCAGTGCTTAACAGTATGTAGAAACTTCCTGTCCTGTAAAAAAAGTAGGGAAGAACCCTGAGTAGAAGTGGTACTCTAGGACAAAAACATCTTAATTATCTTCAAATAAGACTGGGATACTCACCCTGCAGGGACATGGTGGGTCACTTCTGAAGGATCACAGTCTTCGGGTGAACCTGGGTGTTCGAGATCCTAAGGACACGGAATCCATATGTCCCCATCCCAGATATTACAGTCCCATTCTTCCCCAATCACGGTCCTGATAGTGGTAGCAAAACCACCTTGATTAGTGACATGATATTCTTTGGCACTTGGCCACCTGATGCTTGTTCCCACACTTGCCCTTGGCTTTCTCTAAACTTCCAATGCAGAAGATAAGAGTCTACCTGCAGGCTACACAGGAGACCCTCTGGTTTTTACACACGGCTTTCAGCCCATCTTTCTTCTTTTCTTTTTTCTTAGACCGTTACTTGAATCTCAAGTGACGGGGGTTTTTTGGGAGTCAACCCCTTCTTTTTTTTTTTTTTTTTTTCCCCTGGCCACTATTTCTATTCTAATTCTTGAATGGCTGAAACACCATGTCATTTGCTCCCGCAGATCCGACAGCCCCATTCACTACCAGTGAGCGTTCCGGCAGTAGGGCCACCACACAGCACGCAGTGACAGAACACGTGGGGGGGTCCTCGCACCACTGCCAGGGGTCTCACCACCGCGCGTGATCCAGCCGCGACCCGCCACGTTGGCCTTCCTTTCAAAGGCTGGTGCTCCAATTTCCCAGGCCTTTGTTTCCTGAGTGAATCACGTAGCATATTTATTAGGCATTGCCTTTTTTTTTTTTCTTTCATTTTTTTTAGCTTTAGAGAAAATTTATTCAGCATTCCTTGAGAAGCAATCTAGGTGGTTTTTGTTGTTGGTGTTGTTTTGGTGTTTGTTGGTTTTTAAGCAGTCTAAAAGTAAGTTGAGGCAAAGACGGATCATGCAACCTTCCCACGAAGTCGGACGCACAGACGCGAGGGCGGAGGGCGGTCAGGGCGCTCCAGGCCCGACCCCCGGGCCTTGGACACCCCCGCGCAGGCGCGGACTCCAGCGCCCCGCCCAGCGGCAGCCTTCCCAGCGGGGGGTGTCCACCTGCTGAGTCCTCGGGCTCCAGCGGCACCTCCCCGCGTCCCGCCCGCGTCTCAGCTCCGTCGCAGTCGGGTTTCTCAAGCCCCTGGACGGGACGGGAGGGAGACTTCTCCGCGGAGCGCGGGTCCGCAGGAGGCTGGACTTCTCTTCTTCAGAACCTTCTGGAATCCCCCCTGGCCAGCTCCTCTGGTGTCCGGACCTTTCTGTCTCCTGGCCGCGACCCCTTAGGCCGCTCGCTGAACCCCGTGTCCGGGGCCGCCACGTGGGCGCCGTGACCTCTCTGCAGCCAGTCAGCGGCACCGGGACCCGCCCCGCGCGCATGCGCTCTAGGAGAGCACGTGCGCAGGCGCCTCGCGCAGGCTCCTGGCGGGACTGCGCAGGGACTGAGGACTGCTTCCTGGGGTCAGACTGACGACTGACCCCCACCCCGGGAGGCCCAGCGCCAGCATCTCGGAAGCGCTGCCAGCCCAGGTCCAAGGGGGCTCCGCGCTCTGTCTATCCGAACGCGTGGTGTCGCCGCAGGAGTGTCGCTGCCACCGAGGCCAAAACGACCGCAGGCTTACAGGTGAGTCCGTGCAGCCTGCTGGGCCTGTCCAGGGCCAGGTTGCAGTTGGGTCACCGAGCGTGTCCGAGTCCCGATCGTCCGACCCGTGGGTGCGGGGGCAGCCCTCGCCCGCCTCCTGGGCCTTCTTCCGTGTCGCCTTGCGGTCCCTCCACGGAGGCGTGTGGCCTAGGCACTTCTGGTTTCCTTGATGGGAAACAGGCGAGGTGTGCAGTGCGAGCCGATAGTCCTCTAGAGCGGCCGCCGGCCCCTTCATCCAGAGCACCCGGAACAGCCCGCCAGCCTTCGGGGACGCCGCCAGGGCTGGTGTGCATGGGGGTGGGGGGTGAGGGGTGGGGGGGACCGGAGTGTTACCTGGTCGCTAGGTGCTTGTCCCAGATGCACCGAAGAATTGGAGATCAGAGACCAGAAGGGGAGATAGAGTTTACTGAGTAGAGAGAGACGAAGTACGTGACTGCAGAGCACGAGTGGCACGGGCCCCAAGAAACCCTAGCTGCAGCCATCGAACCTGTTCTGTACTTATAAATTTGGCCTTGATTAACCTTGTAAGATTTGACACCTGGTGGTTACATAGCATTTTGGCTTGTGCGCGTGAGCCGACCTGTGAGGCAGCGTTATAATTGTATTTATTCATGTGTTCTGTTTTTATGAGTTTCCAGTGAGCTTTTACTGGGACCTTACGGTTACTTAGAGGCGAGTTGCACCCTTTGTGCACATGATCAGCTCTTGTAAGTCTCCTTGTGGCTTTTGAGCCAGCTCTCTGGGTGGACCTTTCCTGTTCTGTTAAGAGAACAAGAAAGGGGCGGTGGCCCCGAGGGTGTGGTCGGTGTCTGCTTTTTTCTCTCTTGGCTTACACCTCACGGCCTAACAGGAGAAGGGGGGACGCGTGTCCCCCTCTTCCTCCTACAGCTCTCTGAAGGTCTAGGTTCTGTGGCTAGAAGGCGCTGGCCAGTCTTCCAGGATTTCGGACGTGGATGTAATGCTTTGCACTAAGGAGTGAGAACTAATGTTTTCCTCCAAGTCTTGCTCGGGGCTTGCGGACATTGGTCCTGGAGGTACCACTTGATTTTCAAGACCTACTGGGATCTCTGCGGAGAGCTTGAGGGATCCAGGTGGGCCAGGGGAGCCCAGGAGGCCTGCTGGAACTCCTCCTGTATTCAGAGACTGCTCTCGCGTTCCCTGGAGGGGGTTGGTAGAGTTCTATTAGTTGTGTTTGGCATCTATCCCCCCTTAAGAAGGGAGAGGAGGGAGGCAGGTTTGGCGGGAGGAGAAGTTGAGCTCTGATAGAAACCCAAAAAAAGCCTCAGCCAGCTCCTTAGGCCGTGCGGAGCAAAATCGGCTCATCGCAGCTGTCTAGAATTAGCCCGAAATGTTCAAGCCTTTAAAACCCATCACAATGAGCCATTAGATGGGAGTTGCCCACAGAAGGATGAGAGCGTACATGTGCCCCAGAAACAGCCTCCTTCTGAAACAGCTGAGAGCTGCGGCCTGTTGCAGTGATAAGTTCTTCCTTGAAGGGGGATCTGAGCGGCATGGTTACAAATCACAGTGCAGCTGTAACTAAACTCCTCCGTATACGGTATAGAGCCCCAAATTCCGGAACGTCTTATGAGACTATACCAGGCTGTGTAGGTTACACCATGGCAGTAGCCACTCCCAAATCAAAACTTTAAAACACCAGTTTTGCTTTTTGCAAATGTAATTCATCCGTCATGGGCTGCTGGAGAATCTTTAGGCAACGTGGCTAACAGAACGGCCACCCTCTTGAATGTTGTTGGTGACCAAAGCAGAGCAAAAAGAGTTCTGAAGGTTCTCAAACCAGAAATCAAATACTCTGTCCAGGAATCCCTAACCACCACTTCTGTCCTCCGGTGTTAGCTCTAGTCTCACAGAGCCAGAAAATGCAACCCTACTGTGTATTCAGAAGAAAACCACTGTCGGACGGCCAGCAGACTAATAAGTAGCACAGACACCTCTCTCATCAGATCTCCACTTACGCCTCTAACCTCTGACTTCTAACTGCATTAAACGCTGCTTCCAAACTCCAGCCATCTTGATATTTTCTGAACTTTTCATTCTCTCTCATTCCAAGATCGATTTGCTTGAAGTGGGTTTTGCCCAGGTAAAAGGGGAGATTACATTTTTGTAACCAGATCTTTAAGTAGGAGAGTGCATCTTAAAAATACAAAAGAGCCACGAGCTATTTTACCAGCAAAATGAGTTTACCCGGGAGTAGCAGAGAACTGTAATTGTCAACTATGGCAAACTGCCTGCATGTCCAGAGAACAGAGGAGAGGGCCCTGTTTTCATAGAGAAAAGGAGGAAGTTGGAACGGACACCGTCTAGGCTTCTCAGGGGCTTAGTTTGATGGTTTCCTAGTGTGGTAGTTCCTTAGTGTGGTAGTTGCTAGGAGAAGTTCTTCCTTCCTCTTGCTGAGGTAGATGAAGTAGGCTTCTTCCCATTGGGGAATGTGAGGTGTGTGTATATATATATATATATGTGTGTGTGTGTGTGTGTGTGTGTATTTTTTTAATGAAGTTTATTTTCAAGTTAGCTAACATACAGTATACAGTGAGTTCTTGGCTTCAAGAGTAGGTTCCCATGATTCATCACTTACATACAACACCACTGCTCATCCCAGCAAGTGCCCTCCTCAATGCCCATCACCCGTTTGCTCCCCCCACCCGCCCACCATGAGCGGTCTTGTGTGAGAGTTCCCCCATCAGGGCTCCCTGAATCTGTTTCTAATGAGGTTTTCTTTCTTTGTTTTCACAGTGCTTCATTTTAACTCTGGGATGAGTAATCATATGTCAAAAGACAATCTCACTCAAGCAACACTCTATATTTTCTTTCATCCTAAAATACCATATTTTTTTTTGTTTCAGAGTATACATATTCTATGCATCCTATATGGCCTATCTCCAACTTTAATCTTTTTTTTTAATCCTTAGAGCACCCTTTAGTCCTTACACTTTTTTAACTCAAAGCAGGTATTTTGTATACCATTAATTAGGGAATTATTAAATTAACCCAATTGGAGAAGAGTTTGAACGTTTTCATGTATTTTAATTTACTCTTATTTCATTTGAGGTTTTAGAGGTATGATTTATCTTATAATTACTTCTTCTAACTCAGTGAGAAATAGAGAAGATCATCTGTTGCATAGGGAAAAGAGCATTAGAAGAAACCAAGATTTTCTAAGTCTTTGTCCAGACTCAGTCTTAATTAATCTTTCTTGATAACATCAACTAACTTCAATTTCCTCATCTATAAAATAAGGTTTCACTGAAAAATCTCTAAGGAGTAGCCCAAATTAGACTGAAGTGATTCAGAAACTAGATTACCAATTCTCTGAGAGCAGAAATTCCTAAATAGGACAATAATTTACTTTCCAAATACTGTCATTGCTTTGTTTCCAATCCCCTAAAGACATAAAAATATCTATATATCTATATCTATATCTGTATATCTATATCTATATCACTTCTGTTTGAGAAAGAAGAGAGCTATATATCTAAGTTACAGATTACAGAAATAAGCAATATGTTCCAATACTTGGGAATAAATACTCTTTTTAATTGCCATAGGATAAATGCTTACAGGGAAGATCCTGATCCTGAAATTATATACTCTGTTGGGATAAGAGGCATGGGAAACTGAGTCTCAGAGAGTTACAGCCACTAGGATACATTGTAGTTGCTGTGGACAGACAGCAAGTCAGTCAGGACATCTAATATTGCATGAATGCTACATACAAAAGAAGAAATATATACAATTATATTGTCAACATCTTATTATCATGACTTCTGTATACTTTGCTCGAGTAAATAGACCTTGTGATTCAATGTCTATTATTCACTAAAGACATAATAGGGGTATCTGGTCATATGGTATGGTCAAGAATTGAATTTTAACATAGATACCTTGTGTTGTGTTGAGAGGATAAAATGTTTTCTTCCTTAATTTTATTAATATTAATTAATATTAACATAGGTGATTCCCTGTGGTAACCAAACTTAATTACTGCAATAAATGCAACTTGATTCTGGTTTATTACTTTTTCTCTTTTCTTTTTTATGTATCACTGAATTTGGCTTGCTAATATTTAATAAAAAGTTTCATCATTTTCATAAAAGAGATTGGCCTATAAATTTCCACCTTGTAATGTCCCTGTCATATTTGGGTATCTAAGTTACGTTGCGTCATAAAGTGAATTTGGGTGTGTTTGACTTTATCAAAGAGCTGGTGTAAGGTTTGATTTATTTTCTCCTGAAATGTTTGGAAATTTTTATTACTGATAGCATCTGGGACTAGATGATTTTGTTTTGGGGGATAGTAGTTAAGATTAACTGATGTTAATATATTTAAGTGTGTTTAGATATTCTGTTAGTCCTTGTGTCAATTTTAGCATTTTTTAAGTTTATTTATTTTGAAAGAGAGAGAGAGAGTGAGCATGAGTGGGGAAAAGGCTGAGAGAGAGGAAAATGGAGAGAATCATAAGTAGGCTCCACATTGTAAGTGCAGAGCCCAATGTGGGGCTCCAACTCACAAACTGTGAGATTATGAGCCAAAATGATGAGTAGGATGCTTAACCGACTGAACCACCCAGGGGCTCCAATTTTAAGATGTTTTATTCAGAAATTTGTATGTTTATTTAAATGTAAAGTTATTTGCATGACATTATTATTCCACAGTATTCTAATTGAATTTAATATGTGTAGGACCTGTAGTGATGTATCCTTTTGCATTCTGGATATTGATATTGTTTTGTTTTGTCTTGCTCAGGAATAGCTAAACAATTAGTATTTCAATGAACAGATTTTGAATTATTTGACCATCCACTTGTATGTTTTCAGGTCTGGGACTTGGGCAGTAGATCTTTACTTTTTAATAGGATATCTTCTTTCATCCTCTTGCTCTTCTATTCTTTAAAAAAAATACTGGTGTGTATAATAAGTAGTGTCCTTATTGCTTGCTTATCTATTTTGTCTCTATTTTATTCCTAAGGATGCTATGTGTTTTTTTTTTTTTTTACATTTATTTATTTTTGATAGAGACAGAGCACAAGTGGGGGAGGGGCAGAGAGAGAAGGAGACACAGAATCTGAAGCAGGCTCCAGGCTCTGAGTTGTCAGCACAGAGCCCGATGGGGGCTCAAACTCGCAAACTGTGAGATCGTGACCTGAGCCGAAGTCGGACGCTTAACTGACTGAGCCACTCAGGCGCCCCAGGATGCTATGTATTATTAATCATCTCCACAACATTCAGCATATGAAGCCCACCTGGATACCCCTCTGGCCCTACTGATTTTTAGCATAATTGCCTGCCATGGTTAACTGCATCCACCTGACCTTTATTGCTTCCTGGTCCCATCATCCTCATTTCTATCAATGGACCCAGGCCTGTGCTTATCCTTCAACCATCAGCTCTGGCTTGCAGAGGAAGTCACCACTGCAATTCTCAGTAATTCCAGGGACCCTCTCACCAGCACATTCTGGGAGAGTCCTCTGGGCTTTCTCAGTGTGTGGGGAGCATTTGATGTGTCCTCTATCATCACAGAACATTCACTTGAGGATATCCAGTTTTCTCAGCTCTTTAATCCCTTCCTGAAGCATCTGCTATGGAGATTCAGGGATTTCAACTTCACTCAGTATGGGCCATCACTTTCCTTGGACTTGAGGAACAATCCTAACAAGTAGTTCCGTTAAGCCCTGTCATGTGTTAGGTGAGATATCCTGAGGGAGTGTCTTCAAGTTAATGAACTCTCCCTTCCCCATTCTGATGCCCTAGCTTTAGCTCAGTTAGGTTATCAGCTAACTTCGGTCTCACTGCCACATGACTAGTTCTCTCTCCAAAAATTATCCAAGCTTTATGCTTGCATGATCAATTCACAGTGTCCCCCTGGGTTATGAAGCAACCTATTGCCTGATCTTCTGGCAGTTTGGCAAGAAAAGCACAATTGCTAAAACATGGAAGGTTGACAATGTGTAATCACAGCAAGGGATTGGAATTGGGCTCAAGGTTGAGGAGTTTGATTCCAAATAACCAAGGTGCCCAAGTGGTGGGCACACATTGTTGAGGAAGGAAGGTAATGAAAGCTAAGGGTTGATGTTCTTTGATGGCCTCACGGGAAGTGAACAGCAGCACCAGGTAATGGGAGTTAACTGTCAGCAGGTAACTAGGGTAGAGCTGGGCTGCCTGGTAGGCCTGAACATTGGAACAAGACTTCAGCCACAGGGAAACCTCTAGATTTGCAGTGGAACTGGTGGGCTGGTAAGTACACAGGATGAAAAGTGGGCCTCATCCTCCAACCGTGAAATGTCTACAGAAGAGAGGTAAAAGCCCAACATAGTTCTAAAAAATGTGGGTGAAGAGGAGTGAGAGAGAAACTCCAGTCAGTCCTGGAACAGTAGAAAATGGTACCATGTGTTTCTTTTACCCCCTTTGCCTAAGTTAACTCCTTTGGGGAGAGTTTTCTTCAAGTTGAGTACAAACATGACTGTTCTGTTTCTTCAAAGAGAACATTATCTTTATGAGGGACATACAAATGATTTCTTTTCTCCTTGCTTTTGCCCTCTTCCTCCCCCCTCCTTCGTTCTTTTCTTCCTTTGCTACTTCCTCCTTCTTTCTTCCTTCTTTCATTTTTTATTCCCCCTTTTATTCCTCCTTTCCTTTCTTTGTTTCCATTTTTTCTTTCTCTTTTCTTTCCATAGGTTTCTGGTGCATTGGTTTATTGTGCTATTGAAATATTTTCATATTTTTTCAAAATTTTCAAAATTTTTCAGTTTTAGAAATATAAAAAATTCAATTTTTTTTCTGTAGCTAGGAGAGAGAGAAAAGAGGAAGAAAGAAAGAGAACTGATCCTTTTCCTTGTCTTACTTGATGTGGAGGTTTTTGATGGTAAATTGACAAAGACTGGCTTTCTCAAGGGTTCAAAAAGGTGCTGTTTTTTCCTGCACAGAAGTGGTTGGAATTTTTATTGCCAATCTGAAGAAAGTCAAGTGAGTTGTTCATGTTTGGTCACTTGTCTTCCTTCCTTATCCTCCTAATGTTCTTTTTAGCACTATTACTCTCTTTTTAGCTTTTCCTAGCATCCTAGACACATACAATCTCAGAATTGAAAGATACCTCAGAACTTTTCATCATTGTCCTTTTACAGCAGAGGAAAATAGAGACCACAGAGTAAAGTGACTTTCCCATGGCCATGGAGCTAGTAGAAATAAGATCCACTCACTCTCAGCTGAACCCCCAAATGGGCTGTTTCTGTCATATTTTTGCATTGTTTTATTTTCTTATCTACTTATTTCCTCCAGCTCATAACCAGAACCAAGACCTCCCCCACCAGCTCTGTGTGAATTTAGTTTTAAATTTTCTATATTTCCTCCATTCTTACCTATTTTCCTTTATTTTTTTTTTCCCGCTTTCCCCGTTTCCTTTTTCTTTAATCCGCTGGACTCCATTTTATTTCACTTGCGCTTTTCCTACCCTCTTCTTTCTTTCTCTTCCCTCTTTCCTTTTTCCTCTCTCCCCACCGATGGCCTTCCTGATTACAGCCACATGCTGCATTTATCCACGGAGTCATTTCCTTGATGAGCTCAGAGCACTGTACATGCATTATCTTATTAATTCCTCCTATCATTTCTGTAAGGCCCATTCATTACCTCTCGTTTGCAAATGGGAACGAGAGACACAGGGAGATTAATCGAACTACCCGAGGATAAACAATGAATCAGTGCCAGAGCCATAAACAAAACCTGGTCTCATTGACTTCCCCCATATCAACTCTGGTCATGTTTCTCCTTTTCTTTCTAAATCTTGCCTCATTAAGTAGCGTTAACTCATCCCTGAAGTACTTTGAGGCAATCTGCTGCAATCGGCTGTGTTCTGGGACTTTGGGACGAGGATGACGCTGTAGTTTTGTCTCTGATAATGTTTGTGAACTTGGCCTTGTCTCTCAAAGCATTTGAGCCCTGTTGTCCCCAGGTGTGTAATGGGAAATAAGGGATGTGTAGCAGGACCGTGCTTCCTAACGTGTGACACATAAGTTGGTTTCGTCAGCACAGGAGTGGATTTTAAAGTGGTGCCTTGACAGGATATTAAAGAATCATGGCAGCATCATCACCGTTCATTTCTTTTAAATTCTCCTGGTGACTTCAAGGAGAAAGATTTATGTTATGTTTCTATAGTACTTGTTAATCACATCTGTAACAGAGAGTTTCAGCACCTCTGGTAGCCACCGTGTCTCGCTATAATTTAAGTGAAGTGATTAATTTTTATGATGACATTGCATTCATGCTGAATAAAATGTTTTTTTTTTCATTTAAGATGATGAAAGATCTTATTTAACATAGATTTCTATAGATTTGCAAAACAGTCATTGAAAATAAAAATAACAAGTAACTATGTAGGTGGTATATAGATATGGAAAAATATCTTGTAGGTAAAATTGATACGGATGAATTTCGGGCAGGGCAGTACACTGGATGTTTTTCCATCTCTACAGCACTGATCTGAATCAGCAGTGGTAGGTTGGATTACTCTTCTTAGTTCCTTGATCCCTTTCTCAGCCATGTGACCTCAGAGTACCTCCATGTAGAATACATGTCCTCCTCCTCTTCTTTTCTTTTCTTTTTTAATGTTTATTTATTTTTGAGAGAGAGCGAGCGCACGCATGAGCAGGGGAGGGGCACAGAGAGAGGGAGACAGAATCCAAAGCAGGTGCCAGGTTCCAGACTGTCAGCACAGAGCCCAACATGGGGCTTGAACCATGAGAACATGATGTGAGCCAAAGTAGAAAGCTAAACTGACTGAGCCACCCAGGCACCCAGATGCCCTCCTCTTATTGATTTTGACTTGTCCAAGTGACTTGCTTTTACTAATGAAATGTTCACCAAAGTGGTTTGGCTTGGGCTTCTTGCATGTTAACCCTTCTAGCATGAGAAGAACAAGAGCCATGTTGATGTTGTTCCCTAAATGATGAGGCTCTGCGGTGCTGATATGACCCTAAATCAAAGCCTGGACTTTAGCCTAGTAGGCCCAGCCCAGCAAAGAACAGCAGGAAACAGCTGAACCACAGGCACATGGATAAATGTAGGACATTTCCTTGTCCAAAAGGAGCTTAAGGAAAAGAAGAATACAAAACCTAAAACAAAGATGTGTTACCGCTCTTTTTATCTCTGCCCTTCTTCACCGGCAGGCAGACAGCTCCTGATGTTGCCTGTCTACTCAACAGGCTATAATCCTAGCCAGCACATTAGTTTACGTAACATGCCTGTGCAAGAGTCTGTATTCTCACCACTGCCCTGGTATTTTTCTGTCACGCGTTGATGGAGCCCCAGTGGAGGCCAGTTGGGTGAGATATATTTCTAGTGGAAGTAATCGGGGCTCAGCTGGATCTTATCCAAGTTGGGAACGTGACACTAGACCCTGGGAACCTGGCAGCGTCTAAAGCCAGTACATTTCCCCTCCTAATCTGTCCCTGTCTCCAGGAACTCATTTCATTACAAACAGTGTATGAGAGTCCGGAAGACACCTCTGCATCCCTGTTCTCAGACTCCTAGGTTTTGTGGTCGCAGGTGAGATGCTTAAAAATTCTGGGGCTTGGTATCTTTATTTGGAAAGGTAAAGAATTCCTACAAAAAAGTGTTACATTGATTGGACAAGCTAACAGGTATAAAGCAATTAGCTATATGAGTGACTCATAGCCAGCACCCATAAAACGATATTCATAATGGATGATTTACTTAACCTTTTCTCCTATACCCCCCAAAAATGCATCCTAAATTCTCCTCACACACTAGCACAAGACATGAACTTAATATATTTATAATTTTAATTTAGATTATTTTTTATACTTTTTTGTTTTCTTGTATTTCTCTCACTAAATTATCCTTTGGTTTAAATTGTTTCCATTAAAGTTCTTGGAATTTCCACATGTACAGTCATAGCAAATTGCAAACAAAGATAGGCTTGTCTTCTTGTGCAATATTTATATTGCAAATTCTGTTTTCTTATTTCATGGTATTAGCTGGATCCTTGAAGACATTATCAAATAAATAGTGATACTATACATTTTTTTGATTTTTCACAGTGATCAAAGGCTTCACCATTTCATTATTTAATCCTGCTTACTGTTGTTCTTTGTGAGTAACTGTCACTCTTAGATAAACTTCTCATCTTCTTACTACTTACATCATTAATAAGGCTTTTCAACTTGAGGTGGGTATTAATATTTATATATATTTTCCATTGTGTTGAATAATTTTTTTACTATACTATTAAATATAATTTGTTAGTATTCCATTATTAATTTTTTGCATCTAAGATCATAAGCTTATTCTTATTTTTATCATTCACCAACTATTCAATACACGCTAAGTTTTAACTATTTTGCTAAAAACTGTGAATTCAAAGGGAAACAAAATCTACATTGTCTCTGCTGTTATGGAGCTTACAGTTTAACACGCAAGATTAAAATCTGATAAATGCCAGAACTATAGTGGTCTCTTGAGAATATCAGTGATAGAAGTCACAACCAAGCTTTGGCAACTGATGCAATGTTCCCCCAAAATTTTATTGAACCTAAGACTTGAATAATCCTCAGGAGAGAATAAAATAAAAGAGGAATGAAGGGAAGGGGGCTGGGATAGCTGAGCATGTTCCAGTTGATTTGTTTAAGGAAAGACCAACCAACGAACCAACCAACCAAAACTGGCCGCTGTGTAAGGGACATGGGGCGTCACCATGGTGAGTGGTAGTGCCACCAAAGAGGCTGTGGGTTCAGGCGTAGACGTGAGACTACTGAAAAATTTGGCCACGTTAGTGACTTTAGCTTGATTCAAAAGCTTAATTTTGAACCAAGTTGCACTTGATTCAAAAGGCACTGAATACTTCCGAGCAAGAGAGTTGGGTAGCCAGTAGGGTCTGGCTCACAGGAGAGAGAGATGTTCTGAAGGTACACATTTGTGATTGAGTGGCTCTAGATGATGATTTCTACCATCTGTTGGGATGACTGTAGGGGACAGTGTAAAATTGAGTTATTAGCCTCTTAAAACTTACATTTCTAAAACAAGAAATTCGGGGCGCCTGGGTGGCTCAGTCAGTTAAGCAGCCGACTTCGGCTCAGGTCATGATCTCCGGTCCGTGAGTTCGAGCCCCGCCCTGCGTCTGGCTCTGTGCTGACAGCTCAGAGCCTGGAGCCTGTTTCAGATTCTGTGTCTCCCTCTCTCTGACCCTCCCCCGTTCATGCTCTGTCTCTCTCTGTCTCAAAAATAAATAAACGTTAGAAAAAAAAATTAAAAAAAAATAAAACAAGAAATGCGCCAACTTTTTCTCAAATATGCTTCCCCTCCCTGTCATCCAGTGGCATCACCATTTAACCACTCACCCACACTACTCTATTCCGGTTACCCAACCAGTATCCAAGTTCTCTTTTCCTGAGAATTTCTTCTCATGGATAATCTCTTCTTATCTTTTCTCATCTTACTCTAGTTAAATGTGTCATTGGTTATTCCCTACATTGTTTCAGTAGCCAAACAACTGGTCTCCCAACTGCCAATCTCCACTCCCTCAGATCCAACATCTGTGTTTCAAAACTGCTAACTTCTTAATACAAAGACTTAATTCAAAGGCTGTGTTATTGAAAAAGCACAACAGTGGTTATGGATTTAAAATATTTTAATACCAGACGGGGTGCCTCGGTGGCTCAGTCGGTTAAGCATCTGATTTGTGATTTTGGCTCAGGTCATTATCTTGCAGTTGCTGGGATTGAGGCCCACGTTGAGCTCTTTGCTGACAGTGCGGATCCTGCTTGGGATCCTCTCTCTCCCTCTCTCTCTGTCCCTCCCCTCCTCTCTCTCTCCTCCTCTCTCTCAAAATAAATAAACTTAAAAAATTTTTAAAAGATTTTAATATCAGGTATTTAAAATAAGATATTAAACCTTTTAACCACACATTCTTAATCTGACATAAAATACCTGAGAAAATAATAGTTACCATGCAAAATTGCTATAAAAATTAGATAAGACTAATCTTATCCTTAATCCTTAACCCTAGCACCTATACAATCTTTAATAAATGGCAGCCCTTTTATTCCCAAACCTTTCCTTTTTATTCCTTTTTTTCCCCCTTGGTATCATCCAAGGGCTCTTGAGTTAACGAAAGGAACTGATGTGGTTTAGTATTTCTCAGGACCCAGCTGTGGCCCAATGGCACAGGGATCCATTCAGATTGTCCTTGACCATGCCCCTTCCCCCACATGATGCTCTTGAAATTTCCGCACAGAGAAATATCCCAACATACTTGCTGGGTCTGAGAGATTCGTTTCCTGTAAGCTGCTTCCCGAGTTCTTAAGAATAAAGGCCAAGGCGACCGTAACATGATGTCTTAAGCATCTTCACACTCTCAACTGTGCTTACTTTAAAGTTTTTTGTCATAATTGTCATGCCTACCTAAAATCTGAACGCTCTAGCTGAGGCTCCTGGGAGGCTAACTAGCCACTGAATTGGCACTCCAGGTTTCTGCTCAGGCATGACAATAATGAGGGCACTCTAGTTTAATGACAAGTGCCAGTGAGAATCAAATGCTCTTTTGCCATTTATTTTTGTTTGAACTGTCCACTAAGAACACTGGAGGAAGTAAAAAAATTTAGGGAATGAAAATCTCTCTGCCCACTATTGAGAGCTACTGATGTAATTTTATCATTTTACCTCAGCAAATACATATTGCAACAAAGTACTCGTGCATTTTTTATCTAAGAAAAAAAAATGTCATCCTATTATCATTAGAGGACTTCTCTGACAGCCTTCGTAAGGGGATGTGTTTGTGACTGGCCCACCCCACACAAAGGTATTGCAACTCCAAGATTACTCCTCCCACCAAGTCTATGAGATTATATAATTCTTTTATGACATTTATCACATTGGCTGCCATTTAGGCCTAAATTGATATGACTCCTCCCACTAGGCTATGGTGTTGCAAGAATGCAGTCATACCTGGTACAAGCTTTTGAGAAGGAGGAGTGCCATATGGATCATCTATAAGCAGAGATGCTGATAGGCTTTAAAATAAGACAAGGTCATGCCTAGAAGGAGAACTTACTTAAGATCAACCAACTTTTCCCCCATTCTCAGCCCAACCACCAGGGGCACAGGAACACAGTCCCACATGGGTCTGGGAGACAGAGAGTTCATATAATCCTTTCTTTTCTTTTTTATGGGTATATCTTCATCCACATATCCACATATCTTCATCTACCCATCCAAACCTTGGGTCCTCTGCTCTTATCTGTCAGTGCATACTAAAAGAAAGAATAATGATAATAACTCAAAACTTTCTTTATCATCACTATTATAAAACTAAGATAGTTAATAGTATTTATTGTTAAATACCTAGAATGCAGTTTTTTTTTTTTATCATTACTACTATTTTGAAAAGCTAAACTTGTTGTTTTACTCATCTTAGAATCTCCAGTGTCTAGCACAGTAACTACAAAAAAATAGGTGTTAAACCTATTTGCTTAAAATTTAACTATATAATGATTTCTTTCTTAAATAGTTAACTGAAATAAAGTGTTCGTGGTAGCACATGCCCGGTTCCAGCTTCTTTGCAATCATGCATCTTTAACATCCCTCTTTTGTTTTGACAGGGAGTAATGACCACTTCTTTCTTACAGCCTCATTTATATCATAAGTGTATTAGAGAATTAATTTCATAAAAGAGAGAAAATGATGAAGCGCCAATGAATGTCTAGCATACCTGGGAAAATGTGAATTAGTGAAAATGGAGCCTGCGTTGAATCTTAAAAAACTGTAACAAACTGCTTGTTACTATAGTTTGTTTTATTGAATTGCTGTGATTAAAAAGGAGAGTTGCTTAATGTGAAGGCTTTTCCATTAGGAAAACCACACACACACACACACACACACACACGAACATGAGGCCAAGACTGAAGCATGCAATTTATCACTTTCTTTGTGTTGTAGTTGCAGCGTTGCCAAAAGAGAGTCTGTGAGGGAAACTGGGTTCTACTCGGGGACGGGCAGCTTTCTTTTATTGAACTGGTGCTCTTAGACCTAACCGAGGTCTGTTTAAGTTATATATCCATGTTAAAAGAAAAAAAAAAAAAAGAGAAGTAGAGGCCAGCGAGGTATTTGGTGCAATGATGGGTGCACCGAATAAAACATGAACCAGCAGAGTAACTGCACAGCACACGCACAGGGCCCCACATCCTTGTCCAGAACTGGCTGAACACCCCGGGACACAGAACCCACTGATTGCACCCGCTTCCCACTGACCTGCACCCTGTCCTCAGTTCTCTCCATTCCTGTCCCGGCCATCCCCACAACCTCCTCCTGACACACGCTGTCAACTACTTGCTTCCCTCTCCCTGGAAAACAAACTCCAGGTTGAACCAGTTGTGTTGCCCTTTTCCATGGAAAGAGCTACGACCCCGTGGAAGGGCCCCTCACCGTGTCTCAGTTTACAAGGTTCAGGTGCCCGCAGAGCAGCATCCTCGATCTCACACTTACCTACGCTGCTTCCTTCCTATGTCAGTAACTTACAAATGTCTTTCCTTTCCACACACTCTTTATTTCTCTTTCTTTATTTGTACTTCGTTTTCAGAAACTAGAAATAAATTCCCTATCAGATTTATGCATGAACCCTTATCTTAACCCATGTAAACCAGCATATAAACAGGCTGAAATATCTCACCTTAGGCAAATTAAAACAACACATATTTAAAAAAAAAATAACTTGTTTTGTTCCATCTTGGTTTTGTTTTTTGTTTTTTCCCCTTGCTCTCCTTTGTCGCAAAACTCAGAAGGTTCCTGTTCAGTCTGGTCCCCCTCCTTGTGTTCTGTTCTCTTTTAACTCACTCAAGCCAGGTGCTTATAGCCATCCCTCCAGGAAAATCACGTTTCTTAAGCTGGGGAAAAAAACCCTGTGTTGCTCTATCTGTGGTCAGTTTGTGGTGCTCATTTTACTAGACCTCTGGCATTATCTCACAGAATTGATGATTCCCTTCTTGAAATAGTCTCTTCGCTTGAACTTCTGCACAATATGCTATCTTGTATTCCCTCGTGGGTGGACAGCTTTCTCCTCTGAAGGCTCCTTCTTGTCTTTCTAACATCAGAGTGCCCTAGGGTTCAGACTCTATCTTTCTACATTATCACTCAATGGCTTTCTACACTATCACTCATTATCACTCATCCGGTCTCTGGCTTTAATATTCCCAAACAAGAGACCACTGCCAAAAGAGTATCTTTAGTTTTGCCCTTTCCCTTCAATTTAGACTCCCATAGCTACCCCATCCCGTATCTCTATATGGATGCTTGGTAAGCATAATTTTATTATTATTATTTTTAAGTTTTTACTTATTTTTCAGAGAGAAAGACAGAGCTAAAGTGGGGGAGGGAAAGAGAGAGAGAGAGAGAGAAAGACACCGAATCCAAAGCAGGCTCCAGGCTCCAAGCTGTCAGCACGGAGCCCAAAGTGGGGCTCGAACCCATAAGCCTGAGCCGAAGTTGCATGCTTAACCAATTGAGCCACCCAGGTGCCCCGATAAGCATAATGTTAAAAATACAATTTTTTTTTTTTTTTTTTACTTTTAACAGCTTTATGAAGGATTAATTGGCTTGTAACAAATTGCACATACTTAATATGACAGGCCTATGAAATATCCATCAGCCAGAAAGTTTCATCATCTCCCTTTGGGATTTCTTATCTTTGGTCCCACCATGCCTACCTACTTGTTCATATACCAACAACAGTTGATGTGTTATTTGACATTATAGTTTGCATGTTTTAGAATTTTGTATAAATGGAATCACACATTATGTATACTTTTTTTGATATGGTTTCTTTTACTTAGCATAGTCATTTCGGTATGCATCTGTGTTTTATCGTGTGTCAATAGTCCACACATTTTTATTTTTTCAACGTTTTTTTTTGTTTTGTTTTGTTTTTTTTTTAATTTATTTTTGGGACAGAGAGAGACATAGCATGAACGGGGGAGGGGCAGAGAGAGAGGGAGACACAGAATCGGAAACAGGCTCCAGGCTCCGAGCCATCAGCCCAGAGCCTGACGTGGGGCTCGAACTCACGGACCGTGAGATCGTGACCTGGCTGAAGTCGGACGCTCAACCGACTGCGCCACCCAGGCGCCCCAATAGTCCACACATTTTTAAATTGAAGTTACTTTACAACTAGAAATGGCTTTATTAGCCATTGTAACTAAATTGTAAACTATAAAACTACTGTAAAATAGTTTTAATTTTTAAGAACTATAGTCAGATCTTCATGACACAGAACAAATGAGTCAGAGGATGGAAATAAATCACCCAGAAGTCTTACATAAACCCTGTCTCAAGATTCCTGAATTACAAGACCCTTCATCTGTAAATTCAAAGCTGCTGGGAAGGCTGTTTCCCATCATTCTGCTTATAGGAAGTAGGATTTCCTTATAGTGACATGACATCTGCCCGTCATCACTGTGAGCCTCTCGTGCTGGCCTGAGTCATTCCTCTTTTACATGTCAGCCCTTCAGAGGCTCCAAAGGCAAGGCACAGAGCATGTTTGGTAAATCAGCTAAATTAAAGTTCTTTGATGCCTAGTGGTTTTCTTCTCCTGTCAAGCCAGTATTTTCATTCAGCTGAGTGCTCCTCTTACATGTGGACGATGTGTTTCTGGAAAGGGGTCCTTGACTGTTTTAAGGCAAATGGTGCTTTCTTTAACGGTGACATCTGGCTCAGTGAGGAGAGTTGGCACACGGTTAAATAAAGGCTGTCCAGTCAATCTGCTGCATAGATCAGAGCCGAGCTCCTTCAAGACTAAATGCGTGATAGTGGCCTGCATTTTTAATAACCTGTGCTTCATTTTCCTTATTTGTGAAGTGGGAATAATTATAGTCATCTCTTCATATGTTTATGGAGAAGAAGAATTAAATCTTATTAGTTAACTGCTTAGAACAGTGCTTGAGACATAGCAAGTGCTCATTAAAATGTGGCCATCATTATTGTCATTAGGGGTTAGTGTATGAGCTATGTGGTCAATTAAGAGTAAATATTAAAACTCTTGTGGTTAATGCTGTAGCAAAGGCAGGGTTTCTTTTCCTGGCTCTGAACACAGTCTTCATTTGCTGCTAGCATTCCATTGCTAGGAGGGGAAGTAGCCTTAGGATAAAGATAACCCTGAAGGTTGAGAAAGGAGACAAGTCCTTGATCAGATTCACTGAGAAGCTGAGTTGGATGGCTTCAAGTCTGTACAGCCTCTGTAAACTCAGAGGTATGACATATGATATGATATGATATGATATCCAAGGCTTCCAAGGCTGGCAAGTCAAAGACTTAGCATTTGCTGTGTGACTGTGGGAAATGTACAAGCTCTCTGAGTTTCCACGCTCCATCTCTTACTCAGGATAACACCCCTCAGCCATCACTTCTGGGAAGTAAAGAGTTTGTCTCCTCTCCTCCTACCTCTCCCTCTCTCTGGTTCTTTCTGTCTTCCTCCCCACCCCACCCCCGTTTAGCCATCACTTCTAAAAACTAAGAGAATATCTTGTAATGTCCAGAGGAGGAGAAGATGTTCTCAAGGTGCAGATGGAAGGCAGAAAACAGAGAAGGTTGGGCATAATGTAGTTTAACACAGGGACACACCCTCCTCCCAGAAGGGTACCATTATGTACATGTGTTTTAAATGACTATCACAGATGATTTCCTGTTGTGTTATTTTCCTAAACCTCTGTGTGTGTGTGTGTGTGTGTGTGTGTGTGTGTGTGTGTGTGTGAGACAGAGACAGAGAGAGAGGGAGAGGGAGAGAGACAGTGTGTGTGTGTATGCATGTGTGTATGCATTTCTTAAGTTTTTGGCAGATTTGTTGATATCTTTTGAAATTCATAGCTTTTGATTTGCCTTTCTTCTTAGGTTAGGACATATTTATGCAGCACATCTCTGAGAACAATGCCTTAATAAACCCCAGCTGAGATATTATTACAAACCATGTTAATATTAATGAAAAAGAAACAGAAAATGAATACAAAGTACACACTTACATCCCCAAAGAAAGTGAAATTCGTAGCCCACCCACAGCTCCATAGACCTTTAGTCTCTTTGACATGGGATTTTTCTTGTCTGCTGAAAACATGTGTTTGAAAATAACTATGTCTAAATTGTTAACAATGGATACGGCGAAGGCATCTGCTCATATGATAATATAAGCAAATTGAAATATTCTTTATGCTGATATAATCATCGCAGATGCTATTTATTGATTGTTTACTCTATGCCAGGCACTGTAATAGGCGCTTCACCCTCGATATCTCATTTAATCCTTGTTGTAGCCATGGTGGCATAGGATAGTTATGCATTTCACCTACATTTACTAAAATAGAAAACTGAGATTCAGAGACATTAGATAACTTGTGCAAAGTCATCAAGCGCAAAGTTAAGTGTGAGAGATTAAAATTTTCGATGCTCTTCCTAAGAAATATGGTACGTTTTCTTCCCTTGAACCTAAGGGGGGCACTGGGTGTATGTTTTGAACCATGAAAGGCAGAGGAAGCATGTTGCCAGCCTCAGTGTCTGGGCATTTTAGAGACTGGTAGCTTTAACTGCCTGTCTCCTGAAAGTTGTCTTTTGGAATATTCATTCCTGGGTGACTGTGGGGGAAGACAGTGCTAGATTGAGTCTGTATGTCCTGAGGTCACCACCTGAAGAGAGAGCCAAAGATGAGAGGAGGTCCTGGAGAACAAAAGAGCAGGAGGAAAAAAGAGAGAAGGCAAGGAGTGCCAAAGCACGAGGCATGTGACACAAGATGCCATCTTGGGCTCCAGATGCCCTGGGTGAGCCCATGATCCTAACTGGTCTTTGCGAATCAGAGATAATTAACCTAGCTAATCTTTATGTGAATATCTGAGGTACAACATCATGCGGAAACATCACTAAATTTGAAAAGTTTTTTTGTTTGTTTTGGTTTTGCTTTTTAAGTTTATTTATTTATTTTGAGAGAGGTGGGGAGAGAGAGAGACCACGGGGAAGAGCAGAGAGGGAGGGAGAGAATCCCAAGCAGGCTCCATGCTGTCAGCACAGAGGCCTACTTGGGGCAAAATCTCATGAACCATGAGATCGTGACCTGAGCTGAAACCCAAAAGCAGATGTTTAACTGACTGAGACACTCAGGCACCCTTTTTGTTTTTTAATGATAGAGAAAAAAACCACTGGAACATAATTCAGTCCCTGGAATCAGGATGCTACTTCCAACAAGTGGTATTGGCTTTGGGTCCAGTCAGTACCCAAATCTTGGGTGGGCTTGAGGACACTGAGGGTGAGGGCTTGAAGTATCTTTGCAAGGAGGAGAAAAGATGAACTGTTCTGTTGTGGTGGGAAGTTCAGCAAAATTATCACTCGTGACTGTATCACAGGAACTTGTGGATCTGGCTAAAGAGATTTCTTTGAAAGTGCTGATCCTTATAGATGTATATGAAAATTTGATGTACAGCTAGATAAGTTAAAGAACCTATTTGATTTTTTAATATAATTTACAGGGAACATAAGTGACTCAGGATTTACCTGGATTGAAGCATAAAATTGTTCCACATCCATACTCTTTCCAGTCAGTAAATAATCTCAAAATAAGCCATGGCCCAAGGAACAAGATCAAGTTCAGAGTATTACCAATAACTTGACATGTGGTCCATGGTAAAATTAAAATCAAGGTGTTTTGTAAAATGATTTGATAAGACCTCAGAAAGATTTAAGGCATTACTTCAAAGACCACCTTAATTAAATGAAAGGGTCTCTAAGGATCCTAAAGATGTGACTTGTAGACCCATTCATTCACTCAATATGGCCTCTCAGAATCTTAAGGGTATTTTCTCACAGTAGCTCTTCTGAAAGAGAGAGTAGTAGTAAAAAATATAGTAATAGCAGTAATAGACCTTTAGATCTGTAATTATGGACATGAATCTGGCTAAGAAAGCTATTTTGCAGCAAACAAAGTCTAATTCTTACAGAAAACAACATATGACTCAGAAGGAGCAGCCCAGAGTCCAAAGGTTGCAGGCAACAGTGGTAGAGAATGATTTCCTAATTAAGGAGCTGGAAATATGTGCCCAGCTGGGTTCAGAATTGCTATGGATCACTGACTACTGCATGACTTCTATTTCCCCTTATCTGAAGAGAACAATCTATTATGGTTTTCCTGTGCCTGGCTAACCACGGAATACTCTGTGTGTGTGTGTGTGTGTGTGTGTGTGTGTGTGTGTGTGTGTGTTGTGGGAGTGCAGGTCATATGTCTCTTTCATCCACAGGTTTAAAATTTTTTTTAATCTTTATTTTTGAGAGGGAAAAAGAGACAGAGTTGAGTGGGGGAGAGGCAGAGATAGGGAGACAGAATCTGAAGCAGGCTCCAGGCTCTGAACTGTCAGCACAGAGCCCAACGCGGGGCTTGAACTCACGAACTGCAAGATCAAGACCTGAGCCAAAGTGGGATGCTTAACCTACTGAGCCACCCAGGTGCCCCCATCCACAGGTTTTGAAACTAAGAGGACCATTACTGAAGGAGCTTCCTCTAAGTCCAGATCTAATTTAGATGATGAGATTCTGGACCTCCAGCTTGATCCTGAAGCAGTAATGGGATGAGACTTTTGAGCGTCTTGAGAGGTAGTGAGTGTGTTTTGTCTGAGACAACAGTACGTCTGTTCTGTGATCAGAGGGTGAACTGTGGCAAGTTAAAGACGGTCACTGTGCTAGTTTGCTGGGGCCACCATAACAAAGTACCACAAGCTGAGTGGCTTAAACAACAAAAATTTATTCCTTCACAATTCTGGAAGCTAGATGTCCAAGATAAAAGTGTTGGTAGGATTGGTTCCTTCAGAGGGCGGTGGAAAAGAATTTGTTATACCCCTCTCTCCTAGCTTCTGGTGATTTCCTGGCAGTCTTAGGCATTTCTTGACTTGTGGGCACATTACCCCAGTGTTTACCTTCATATTCATGTGACATACATAGAGAAATTGGCACCATTTTACACACTATATGACAGGACCGATAAAAACCATAAATAAAAACAAAAACAAAAACAAAAAAAAACCCTTCTATCCGAAGGATTAGCAAGCTAAATTGGTGAAAACAAATTGAGTACACAGTGTAGAAAAAAATATTCTGATGGAAGGGATGTAGCCCAAGACACCACAGGGGTGGTGTTGGGATGGTGTTCGACATCCAGTTTTATATTTATATCTTTATGTTGATAGTTACACTGCCTAATTAGAATTTCCTGGCCAGAGTATATCAGGAAACAAGCGTGCAATGACATTTTCTTCCCCTTTCTAAGCGGGGAATGTCTAGACTACATGAATTAGATGGAATTTTCACTTAATTCTCCATATTTGCTTAAAGCTCAATCCCGCTGGAGCCCACTGAGGAACCATGCCCAATGCACCTCACAAATGAATGCCCCTCAGGACACCAGAAGGAAGCATTTATCCACTAGCTCCCACTTAGCCTTGCCTCCATTGCAGGAATGGTTGCCTCATGGGATATTAGTGAGCTTGCACTTTCAAGCTGTTTGTTCCTATTATTCATTTATAGGACATGGTAGTACTCAAATGTTCCTAAGTTAGTCACCGGAATTTCAGTTGTACTTCTTCCTGCTGCATGATAATGGTATTCAGTCACCTCTAATAGTATGGAAAGCAAAAAAAAAAAAAAAAAAAAATGACTAGGTGATAGTTGTGGATTTAGTCAGTGGAATCCTTACTATACCCTCTGATGAAAATCCACCCATATCCCATATTGGTAACCAGGATAGAGTCTATAGTTGATAGTATGGGAAGTATAGATCTCTCAAGTGAATCAAACATTAGAGCAAGGATCAGTGCGTCTTTCACCCTCTAGTTCCCCAACCCATTGTTTCTACCTTCTGGGGACAAAGACCCTATATTACCTATTGGCTCTAGGCATTTATTATATCCTGGAAGACAGTGTGCCAAACATGCACATAAGATGTGTCTGAACCAGTAACTTAGCTGAGACTTTAATTGTTTCATTTTGTATCAGGTCGTTATCTATCAGTTACCTCCAGGAAACTTGGTCAGTGGTAGCTCCAGTGGATCTCGTGGTCCTGTGCCCATTGCCAAGACTATTTTGTTATGAGAGATGTCACTGGTTCTGAAGGAATGTAATGCAAAATCCCATTTCACTAAGTCACTTTTGTCTGGAGGCTTTGAGAAAATTTTGTTCTCAAACTTATTACTGTTGACAAAATTCAGTTCCTTTCAGTTGAAGGACTGAGGTGCCCACTGCCCTTCTGGCTTTCAGCGACAGGCCACTCTCAGAGCTCAGAGGCTGCCATATCCCTGTAGCACTTAATCTAATCACAGGAATAGAACTGATGGTATCTGTAGTCTAGGGTATGCAGACCAGGGGTGGGAAATCTTGGGGGCCAGCTTAGAATTCTGGCTATCACAGGAGGAAGGACAAACACATACCTGATGTTGGCATCATTGGTAGTAATAATGAATCTCTGCCCCACCCAGCATGGAAGGAGTCTACTGTTACTCTAGCTGGGCTCCCCCATGGATGGTGGCATGTCAAGTTCTTAGTATTACACTTGAGTAATAGCAGAATGAGCATACAGCAGTGGGAGAATGTAGCTCAGTCTTGGTGAGACAAAGTCCATGCTGTTATTTACGTGCAGTTTCCACCAACAGAGTCACTGTGGCTCTTCTGTTCATGATCTCATTGTACCCACAAATGGATGCCTGAGAACTAAGGCCAGGTGACATCCTCAAGATTCATTATCCTCAGCAATTCAGTGTCTCTTCTTTGGTGGCTGCTCTCTGATGAACATTAATGAAACTGAAGAACTTTACCTTTGTGCTTATTCTTTTCTCGTAATTCCATACACATGCTTCTTCCCCAAATATCCTTGCTTCTGATCATACACTGCATTTTTAAGTCTTCTGATTACAAAGCCAAGCCACCTGCCACTGCCTAGGAGTCTGTGTATTTATGACTTTAAGCCATTTCTGATTCTCCTTCATACATAGTAAATGAACAAGCTTGCTTCTTAGCACAGTGTCCAGTGGGAGGATCCCCTCCAGCACAGTCACAGAAGGTCACCCCAGAGTAGGGCAGTGAGACTGCAGTTGTCCATTGTTGGCTCCGAACAGCATTTCAAAATAATTAGTGAGCTAGGTCCAAATTTTATTCTCCTGTCAGTTGG
Organism: Panthera uncia; assembly: GCF_023721935.1. Taxonomy (NCBI): domain Eukaryota; kingdom Metazoa; phylum Chordata; class Mammalia; order Carnivora; family Felidae; genus Panthera; species Panthera uncia. The sequence continues at coordinate 6,084,900 of NC_064812.1, read as the reverse complement.
CCCTTGGAAAATTGTCGTGAGACCATGGAAATTGTTAAGTTAACATGTGGTTGATTAGGACATTTCCATAGAGGTAGCGGCAGAGAGTGATGGTCTTTTTATTTCTGCTTTAGGCTGGAAGATTTAATAAAAATACTAAGCCTCAGGACCTAACTCAAACCAAAATCTTTCTGATAATTTCTAACAAGAACTTTATTAAATCAACATTCAAATATGGTTTTTAGAGTCAGATTGATTACACCAGAGGAAGTCAGATTAGTGTTTCACTCTTAGGGATATTCTGTCCCTAGAGTCTTAACACAGAAATATAATGGGGTAACTATTTCAGCACAGATGTGACTCAACATGTTCCTACCTTTGCCTGGATCTCCGTTATTGACCTTCCTTCATCCCTCCAATTCAGTTCTTTATCTTTGACATCAAATTGTTTTGGACTAGCAAATAACTCCCATCTAAGTAATTATAGTGATAGTTTATGTTTATAATACAACAATAGAAGTGGAAATCGACAAAGTTAGAGCTTGGAGGTCTATGTATGGGTTGTCTCTGACCTCTCCCACCTACATTATACTTCACACCTACAGACTTGGGAAACTCTTCTGTGAAAGGAGGTAATGACATCTGCCATGCTTAACACACAAGATGCTGCACTGAATAAATAAGAATTGGTAGAAAAAAACTTCTTGTGATTTGTAGAACAGATATATTTATCATTTTTGCAGACCGAGTACATTTTCATCTATCAGTTCAAAAAAAATAAATGTTTAACAAAGTCAATTAACAGTACACACAATATTCTGTGAAAACTGTTGTTTTAAAAGTAAAATTATTAGCCCATGAAGATAATTTTAAATTAAAATTTCATGTTAATTTCTAACTTATCAAACAATTATGGTAGGTCTCTGCATTCTTTTATCTTGGAATGAGTCTTATTCATGAATAAAATGAAAGTACATCCATGCATTCTAGAATTCCTAGATTTTGATATTTCCATCTGGCATCTTCTCAGTTTTTTTAATTAACTGAAATAACGTACAAAAGTGCTTAAGCTATGCTCTAGAAAGCCTAGATATCATCATTAGATTCTTACATTTCTTGATAGTACCAGTACTTAGCAGCTATGTAGCTGACCTAATCTAGAAAGAGTAGTAGTGGATTGAAATAACAAAACCTTTAGTTGTTAAAAACTTGATCTTGCAGTCTTGTGGTAGTTGGAATAATGACCACTACCTGTGCTAATTGCTGGAACCGGTGAAATATTTTATCTTGCATGGCAAAAGAGACTTCAAAGATGTGATTACGTGAAAGGTCTCGAGTTGGGAATATTACTCCGAATTATTAGAGTGGTCCCCGTGTTATCACAAAGATCTTTACAAGAGGGATGCAGTGGGGTCGAAATGAAAGGGGACCTGATGATGGAGAGGTCTGAGACTTAAAGATGTGCATTGTTGGTTTGAATACTGGGGGCCTCTAGAAGGTGGGAGTGGTTAGGGATGGGTGTTCCCCTCAGGCCTCCAGAATGAATGCCAATATCTTGATTTTAGCCAAGTGAGATCCATTTTGGACACCTGGCCTCTAGATTTAGAAGATTATAAATGTGTTTTGCTTGAAGCCACTAAATTTGTTGAAATCTGACAGCAGGAATAGGAAACTAATGCGAAACCTTTACCAATTATTGAATTCCTCCTGTAAGCCAGGCACTTACCACGTGCCAGTCACCATTGATACAGGGAACTTATGTTCTTATAAAAATCATATGGTTTCTAAATCTTTTTGTTTACTTTAGGTGCTAGTTCATATAGAAACTGTCTACCGTGTAAATAGGAAATAATATTCTCAGGTGCATTGTGGATTCATTCCTTTTGAATATTCTGAACACTTTGACCATTTTAAGTGTATCCTACATAAATTATGCATTATAGATCCTCAATGAAATGTAATCACTAACATTTAATTTGTATCCATGATTTCAGTTTAATCAAGTGAAAAAAGCCATAATATTACTCTTGGATTTATTGCTAATATTATAAGGCTAGAGTAAAACTGAGCAATAAATTTCCTAAAAGGAGGCAATTCTCAACAAGGCACTAAATTTTGATAAACATGTTACAAATTAGAATGTGGTTATATGTTAAATAACCAATTTTACAACCAAAATGAGTGCTAATGTCTTCCTTTCCTTTAAACTAATAGGTAGCCAAGTATGTCTGTACATTGATTCTGAAACAGAATATTGATATCTTCACGTTTAATGAAACACTTGATTGTGTCTCAGGCACTGGCTGCAAGAGAATATTAATCATTTAGAAACACCTGCTGAAAGCTTCTCAGTTTCAGAATAAGCTAGGTTTGTCATTAATAACTGAAATTTATATAGTAGTTTATGAGGGCTTTTCCATGTATTATGTAAGTTGACCCCCCATCCCCCACCCCGGTCAATAATCTTTTCTAGGGATGAGGAAATTTAGCTTTAGGTAAATCATAAGATTTTTCTGAAGTTAGCAACCTTGTCTATGACAAGTTCATGAATTTGAAGTGAGTTATTTTGATTACAAAGTAATCAAACCACCCTTAAGCCACAATATTTCCCTAACTTCAATCATTCAAATACTACGTCCAGAATTTTGTAGCTTCTCTGCGTTCTGCTTCATTATGATTTTTAAAATAAATGTATTGGGGCACCTGGGTGGCTTAGTTGATTAAGTGTCTGACTCTTGATCTCAGTTCAGGTCACGATCTCATGGTTCGTGAGTTCAAGCCCTGTGTCAGGCTCTGCACTGGCAGTGTGGAGGCTGCTTGGGATTCTCTCTCTCTCTGCCCCTCCCCTGTGCTATTTCTCTCTCTCAAAATAAATAAACATTAAAAGCTCCTTTAAAAAAACAAAACAAAATAAAATAAATTCTTTTTTGAATTGGTTTGATTGGCTACCATGTCCCGTTAACACCCTATCACCACATAACCCAGTTCCATTTGTTGTATTTGTTGTTGTCTGTCCCCCTTCGGATCTAAAGTATCTGCAGGCATGGATGTTAGCTACCTTACTCACCCTGTTATTTCTGTCACCTGTCGTGTAGGGTATTCTTAGCATAAGACTTGCTTTTTAGAACAGTTTTAGATTCACAACAAAATTGAGAAGAAGGCACAGAGAGTTCCCATATGCCCCCTGCTCCCTTATATATAGCTTCCCTCGAACCTGCATTAACATATCTTACAAAAGCCCATTATTTACATTAGGGTTTTCTCTTGGTGTACTTTCCATGGGTTTGGACAAATGTATAGTGACATGCATCCACTCTAATAATACCATACAGGGGATTTTCGGTGCTGTAAAATTCCTCTGTGCTCTGCCTCTCCATCCCCTGACCTTGAATCCATGGCACCACTCTTTTTTTTTGGAACTTTTTTTAAGTTTATTTATTTGTTTTGAGAGATAGATAGAGAAGGAGAGACAGAGAGCAAGAGCAAGCATGAGCCGGGGAGGGGTAGAGAGAGAGAATCCCACACTGACAGCATGGAGCCTGATGCGGGGCTCAATTCCATGAACCATGAGATCATGACCTGAGCTGAAACCAAGAGTTGGATGGATGCTTAGTTGACTGAACCACCCATGCATCCCCCACTGATCTTTTTTTTGTAACCATAGATTTGCCTTTTCCATAATGTCATATACTTAGAAACCTACAAGATGTAACCTTTTAAAATTAGCTTCTTTTACTTAGTAGAGAGCATTTCAGGTTTCTCATGCCCTTGCATGGCTTGACATTAAGTCTCTAGAGCCATATGTGGTATTTTTGGCTTTTTAAATTTTAATTGCAGTGTAATTAACATACAGTATTATATTAGTTTCAGGTGTACAATATGGTGATTCAACAGCTCCATACATTAGTCGGTGTCTACCAAAGTTAAGTGTGCTATTTGCCTATTTCACCCATCCCCCACCTCCCTCCCTCTGGTGATAACCAGTTTGTTCTCTGTATTTACAGCTTGTTTGTTCATTTGCTTTGTTTTTTAAATTCCACATATGAGTGAAATCATAGATCTTTCTTTCTCTGACTTATTTCGCTTGGCATTATATTCTCTAGATCTATCCATGCTGTTGCATCTTTGTCCATTCATCTGTTGATGGGCACGGGCTGTTTCCATAATTTGGCCATTGTAAATAATGCTACGATAAACATGGTGGTGCATATATCCCTTAAAACTAGTGTTTTTGTATTCTTCATGTATTCTTAGTAATGGGATTCTTGGATCATCGGGTAGTTCTATTTTTAATTCTTTTGAGGACCCTCCCTACTGTTTTTCACAGTGGCGGCATTCCCACCAACAGTGCATGAAGGTCCCTTTTTGTCCACATCCTTGCCAACACTTGTTTCTTGAATTTTTTATTTTAACCATTCTTACATTGTGGTTTTGATTTGTGTTCCCCTGATGATGAGTGATGTTGAGCTTCTTTCCATTTGTCTATTGGCCCTCTGTTTTGTCTACTTTGGAGAATGGTCTGTTCATGTCTTCTGCCCATTTTTAATTTGATTATTTGTTTTTTGGCTGTTGAGTTGGGTAAGTTCTTTATATATTTTGGATACTAACCTTTTATCAGATAAATCATTTGCAAATATATTCTCCCATTCAGTAGGTTGTCTTTTAGTTTCGTTGATTGTTTTTGTGCAGAAGCTTCTTACTTTGATACAGTCCCAATAGTTTATTTTTGATTTTGTTTACTTTGCCTCAGACGACATAGGGTTGCTATGTGACATATGTTGCTGTGAACACTGTGAGAAAAATTACTGCCTGGGCTCTCTTGTAGGAGTTTTATGGTTTCAGGGCTCACGTGTAGGTCCTTAATCCATTTTGAGTTTGTGTATGGGGTAAGAAAGTGGTTCAGTTTCATTCTTTTGTATATAGCTGTCCAGTTTTCCCAGCACCATTTGTTGAAGAAACTGTCTTTTTCCTGTTGCATATTCTTCCTCCTTTGTTGTAGATTAATTGACCATATAATTGTGTTCCCCTCCCCGCCCCCGCCCCGCCCTGGGTTTTCTGTTGTGTTCGATTGATCTGTGCATCTATTTTTGTGCCAGTACCATACATACTGTTTTGATTACTACAGCTTTGTAATATAACTTGAAGTCTGGAATTGTGATGCCTCCAGCTTTGTTTTTCTTTTTCAAGGTTGCTTTGGCTATTCATGATCTTTTTGGTTCCATTCAAATTTCAGGATTGTTTGTTCTAGTTCTGTGAAAAATGCTGTTGGTATTTTAGTAGGGATTAGATTAAATCTATAGATTCCTTTGGGTGGTATTGACATTTGAACGTTATTTACTCTTCCGATCCATGAGCCTCAGATATCTTTCCATTTCTTGGTGTCATCTTCAATTTCTTTCACCAGTGTTTTGTAGTTTACAGAGTAAAGGTCTTTTGCCTCTTTGGTTAAGTTTATCCCTAGGTATTTTATTATTTTAATTACTTAGTAAGATGTTAGCTGTGGGATTTTCATAAAAGGCTTTTATTATGTTATGTTCTCTCTAAACCTACTTTGTTGTGGTTTTTGTCATTAATGGATGTTGTGCTTTCCCAAAGCTTTTTGTGCATCTATTGAAATGATTATATGCTTTTTACCCTTTTACTTACTGATGTACTGTATCATATTGATTGGTTTGCAAATATTGAACCACCCTTGCATTCTGGGAATAAATCTCACTTGATTGTGATGAATGAGTTTTTTTTTTTAATGTATTGTTGGGATGTTTGCTAATATTTGTTTTTAAATTTTTTCAGTTTGTGTATTATTTTGAGAGAGATAGACAGCCAGCATGGGAGGGGGCACAGAGAGAGAGAGAATCTCCAGCAGCCTCCATGCTGCCAGCACAGAGCCCAATGTGGAGACTGAACTCACAAAACCACACGATCATGAGCTGAGCCAAAACCAAGAAGAGTAGGACACTTAACCGACCAAGCCACCCAGACAGGATTTTTGCACTGATGTTCATCAGAGATATTTGACTGAAATTCTCTTTGTGTGTGTGTGTTATCTTTATCTGGTTTTGGTGTCAGGGTAATGATGGGCCCATAGGATGAATATTGAGCTTTCCTTCCTCTTCTATTTTTCTGGGAGAAGTTTGAGAAGAGTAAGTATTAACTGTTCTTTAAACGTTTGGTAGAATTCACCTGTGAAACCCTCTGGTCTGGAACTTCTCTTTGGGGGGAGTTTTTTGATTACTGATTCCATTTCATTGCTGATACGCTGTGTCCAAATTTTCTATTTATTCCTGCTTTAGTTTTGGTAGGTGAAATGTTTCTAGGAATTTATCCATTTCTTCTAGGTTGCCCAATTTTTGGCATATAATTTTTCATAATATTATCTTACAATCTTTTATATTTCTAAGGTACTGGTTGTTATTTCTCCTCTTTTATGTCTGACTTTGTTTATTTGAGTCCTCTTTTTTTTTCTTGATGAATCTGGTTAGGTTCATCAGTTTTGTTGATTTTTTCAAAGAAGCAGCTCTTGGTTTCATTGATCTGTTCTCTTGTGTTGTTGTTATTGCTGTTGTTCATTTGTTTTTAGTTACTGTATCATTTCTGCTTTGATCTTTGTTCTTTCCTTCTTTCTTCTGGTTTCGGGTTTTGTTTGTTTGTTTCTGTCTAGCTCCTTTAGATGTAAGTTTAGGTTGGTTGTTTGACATTGTTCCTACTTCTTGAGGTAGGTCTTTATTGCTCTAAATTTCCCCCTTAGAACTTTGCTGCATCCTGAAGATTTTAGACCCTTGTGTTTTCATTTTCACTTGTCTCCATGGCATTTTTTATGTTTTCTTTGATTTCTAGGTTGACCCACTCATTGTTTAGTAGCATGTTACTTAATCTCCATGTATTTGTGCTCTTTCCAGATTTTTTCTTGCGATTTATTTCTTGCGCTGTGGTTAGAAAGGATGCATGGTGTGACTTGCATCTTTTTAAATTTGTTGTGACTTCTTTCGTGGCCTAATACGTGATCTATTCTGGAGAATGTTCCATGTGCACTTGAGAAGGATGTGTTTTCTCCTGTTTTAGGATGGAATGTTCTGAATATATCTGGTAGATCCTTCTGTTCCAGCGTTTCATTCAAAGCCACTGCTTCCTTGTTGATTTTCTGTTTGGATGATCTGTCCATGATGTAAGTGGGGTGTTAAGGTCCCTGCTGTTATTGTATTGTTATTGATTAGTTTGTTTATGTTTTTTTATTAACAACTGTTTTATGTATTTGGGTGCTTTCATGTTGGGTGCATAAATTGTTATATCTTCTTGTTGGTTTGTTTCCTTTATCATTGTGTAATGTCCTTCCTTATCCCTTGTTACAGTCTTTTTTTAAGGACTGTGCTGTGTGATGTAAGTATTGCTACTCCAGCTTTCTTTTGACACCATTTGCATGATACATGTTTCTCCATCCTCCCTCTTTCCCTCTGCATGTGTCTTTCGATTTGAAATGAGTCTCTTGTAGGCAGCATATAGATGTATCTTGGGTTTTTGTGGTTGTTGCTGTTGTTGTTTTATCCACTGTCACCCTGTGTCTTTTGATTGGAGCATTTAGTCCATTTACAGTTATTGATAGGTATGTATGTATTGCCATTTTGTTACTCGTTTTGTGGCTTGTGTTTGCAGTTCTCTGTTCCTTTCTTCTCTTGTTCTCTTCTCTTATGGTTTTTCTGAGTTTCTTTAATGATATACTTGGATTCCATTTTCTTTAATTTTTGCATATCTATTACCAATTTTTGATGTGTGGTTACCGTTAGGTTTGTATGTAACATCTTATGCATAGAGTAATATATCTTAAGCTGATGGTTGCTTAAGTTTGAACCCATTCTTTACTGCTCGGTCCACCACATTTTAGGTATATGGCATCATATTTTACCTCCTTTTATTTTGTGAGTCCCTCTACTGATTTTTACAGATAATTTTTTTTCCTGCTTTTGTGCGCCCTACTTTTCTGATGCTTACTTATGGTCTTTCCTTTCCATCGAGTTAAATAATTTTTTTAAAGAAAATTATATAGATATGGATTGGTTTTCATAAGATAATTTTAAATGTAGTTACTAAACAGTATTAATGTTAAGATGCTTTGCTTAAAGACTTGTTCCATTGTCATTTATCTGTTGGGACTTTATTTCTTTTTAAATGGGAAGATCGTTGATTATTTAAGAGAGATTAGCACTGAACTGAAACCTTCACTAAATCTGTGTGAATTTTGGTATTTAATGGCAAGTTTCCTCCCACCTAGAGTCATCTTGTGGGCAGCACATAGTTTTTATCCCCCATTTTGGAAAATACTGTAGTGCACACTGCTGTCTCTCTTTGCCTGATGCATACTTATTCCACGATTAATATGTGGTGTAAACTTCATGAAAACAGCACGAAGCAGTTGTTGGTTATAGTCTGTTCATAATTTGTTTTCATTTATTCAATGATTTTTTTTTCTAAATATCCAAGAGGCTTTTATAGATTCTGTGTTACAGAGGTTGGCAGATTTGCTCTGTGGGCCAAATCCGGCCTGTCATCTGTTTTTATAAACTTGTATAGGTTTTATCTGTGCCCATACATTTACATACATACTATCTATGACTGCTCTCAGATTTTTTGCTGGGTCAAATTGAACAGATTCAACAGATAGTGTATGGTCTGTAACCCTAAAATATTACTCCCTGGCCCTTTACCCAAAATGTTTGCTGACCCCTGGTATAAAAGATACCAAAAATAATAGCATTCTTTGATATTCAAGAGACAAACCTGAAATTAAACGTATGTTCTTATTTAAATTTTTTTTGAATGTTTATTTTTGAGAGAGAGACAGAGACAGAATGCGAGTGGGTTAGGGGCAGAGAGAGAGGGAGACACAGAATCGGAAGCAGGCTCCAGGCTCTGAGCTATCAGTACAGAGCCCGACGCGGGGCTTGAACTCACGAGCCATGAGATCATGACCTGAGCCAAAGTCAGGCACTAAACCGACTGAGCCACCCAGGTGCCCCAAGTGTATGTTCTTATATACAGACATCCAGAAATGAAATATGTAGAGGGTTATGGCAAAAGTGATTAGGTAGAGATTAATGTCAACTTAAGGCATAGGGTATGTATGATGAAAGAGGTTGTATTTAGCTGAATCTTGAACTGTGTGAAGGGTTTTGCAGGATGTGTGGATGGGGGAGATGTGAACTTGAATGGGAAGATATGCATTCTCAGGAGTAATTTTTATCAGCAAGTAACCAACAAAACAAAAACAAAAAAATATACACAACAAAACAAAAAATCAACAGTAAGTTAAGCAGAATAAAGATTTACATTTTTCATGGAGTGAGAACATTAGACAGAAGCAAATTTTGATTTGTTTGTTTTGTTGCCACAGTCCAATGATGTCAGCAGCGTTGTGATTCCCTTGACTTTTCAAAATCTCATGTAATGCCTTACGTATAACAAAGGAGGAATCAGAGGAAGGCATGACACCAGAGACTCATATCACTCTTAATGGGGGAAAAAACACTTCTCCCAGTGACCCTATCTTTATAACTCAGTGGACAGATGTGCCTCATGGGACTACCCCTAGCTTCAAAGGAAATTAAGAACAGAGTTCTTCACTTTGGATAACGTATTAGCCGTCCGTATGATAGAGCCTGGCAGGTGGTGCTAAATGAGTGTTGGATCAGAAAACCAAGAGTGTCTGCCGCAGACTGTTAAGGAAAAGGAAGCATCTAAGAAAACGGACCACAGCAATGGTTAAGGAGTGGATCTGAGTCTGGGTAGCACCGGTACACGAAAAGGGAGCTGCGATTAGCAAATTGGGTTACTTCTGAAAATGTTGTCTCAGAAAAGTTACACTTCCTTGCGTGAAGTAGGGACTCCATCCTGTTGAGTAATCATCATCTTCATTGTCATCCCCGCCATCAGCCCCCTCAGCATGTTGATACACTGCAGTATAAGAGCTCTGCCTGAAACATTGGTCTGGGCTATGTTCACGGGAAGATCCTCGTTTTCGAGGTCTGAAGTTTTTATAACTTGGGCACCCTTCCCTAAGAAAAAGAATACCCTACAATAGATAAATAGTAGATACAAAAACAGATATTTATTTAGAATGAAACGTGGAATCACAGCAAGGCACAGATGTTTGAGTGACAAATATTAACGTGAGAAATATTACAAACACCAAAAACCAATGAAATAACATCTTAAGTAGGAGTTCTGTATTGTGCATTTAATTGTTTATGATACTGCGGAAGAGAGTGTCTTTCCAGTGTCGGGTACTCTGGGATGTATTTGTATTTCAATGGAACACGTGGCATGGAGTTTGCAGACAGTATCAGAGCGGTATTCCTGGAAGCCATCCCTTCACCAGGTGGCTAACGTAACTTCATCTGCAGAAAGCAATTTCAGATTACAAAACTTGTTGCATCCAATGAGCTGTATTTCACCTCTTCTTACCTAGATCCCCAAATACCTCCAGCTGTCCCAACAGAAAGTGTGATGTAAGGAAGTCAGAGAGCAAAGAGACAGTAGCTATCACCAAAATTGAAGTTAAAGCATATTACTTTCAATGTAAGACCATGTTAACGTGACGTTAGGGTCCTTCCAGAGGTTCAGAATGGCCTCCTGGATGTGAAGAACTTCTGATGCTTCAGCTGCGTTAGCTTCGTGGGAGAGCTGCCTCTGGTTAATCACAAATCTTCAAGATAACATTGAAAGACATGAATATTTAAAGATGAGAACACGGAGAGGTCAAATCCTTATAATATGAAGTGGATCTAATGTGGAACCCTCTTTTCCTTGTCAGAAGAGAGAAAGGAACATTTGATTGTAGTGGCCGATAAAGTCCCCTGACCTGCCAGTTTACTTCTCCATATTCCTGAGCTGTCACATAAATTTCGTGGGAGAACAAAAGGTCAGATGAAAAAAGAAGGAGAAGAAGGAGAAGGAAGAAAGCTCTGATATTACTAGCAAACACCATTTCTAGGTAATCTGCAAAGTGGAAAACCTTTCATTTTCTCTTAGGAGAGCCTGTGTGTGTGTGCTCCTGAAATGAGAATTTCCCACCTTTCTATTGAACTAGTAAGAACTTGTCAGTAGTACAGTTAAGTACAATTTGTTGCTTAATAATTCAATGATGATGACAACTGAGGAAAAACTCAGAAGAGGCAGAAAGAGTTTGCTTTTGCTCAGTTGAATGGAGCCCAGAGGCTTAAATAACCTTAATGTACTTTGAGGAGAGATTTGACTGTGATTAGGACCTGCTTCAGAGATGGATTTTGGCATATTCTGGCTGAGGATTGAAAATGCTTTATCTTGTTCAATTTCTTTCTCACCTCATCAAAGCTAGGCTGGGTGGAAACTTCGTTAGTTAAAGCTTGCTATTTTCAGTTCATCCCTGCACTTTTACAAAATTAATTTTGTCATAAAATTTATTGAGACAGCCACACCTTCAGGCTGCCTCTGCATTGAAGATCAAGATTTCTGGAAAAAAAAAACAAACACTCTCCAGAGTTCTGTTTTTCTTCTTTGATGTCTACGAATCCAATAACAAATGTTCATTGGACGTTGGTCACAAAGCTAGACATTGTTCCCTGCACAGGATATGCAGAGATTGGTAACATGCAATTTCTGTCCCTAAGGGATTATCTCTAGTAAGTGTATTCATATGGGGATATGAGGTAAATGGGAGTAAATAAAAATGATTCTGTCCTGGGTAACTGATGTCTTACTTTTAATTAAATATAGCTTAGGGGCCTGGGTACTTAGTTAATTGTCTGACTCTTGATCATGGCTCAGGTCATGATCCCAGGGTTATGAGATTGAGCCCCACATCAAGCTCTGTGCTGAGTGTGGAGCCTGCTTGGGATTCTCTCTCTCTCTCTCTCTCTCTCTCTCTCTCTCTCTCTCTTTCTGCCTCTCCCCCACTTGCTCTCTCTCTCAAAGAATTAAAACTCAAAAAATATATATATAGTTTAAATGTTTGGTTGTCATCGAGTTCTTGATTTTAATAATTGATCATTGTTAGCCACTATTTCCTATTTGAATGTCTCTCTTTCCATGTCTTTCTATCTGTCTGCAGGGAGGTGTTGTGGTTGCATTTTCTTCTGCATTCTGTCCTGCCTCTCTAGACACTCCTCGGAATCTTCCTGAGGTCCCACTTTTAGTGCCTCTGAAATCTCTGAAATATTGACAATTCTGTTTCTATCTTGACTATTAAACTGGGAGAATTATTTCATTGATATATGTTAATTTACATTCAAATTATAATTGGTCTCGAAGCACTGTCTCTATTTAACATCCTGTCCTCATGTCCACAATGTTTATTAATGTGGACATTCCCAGTATGCTTAGAACTCAGCAAAATGATCCTGTAAATCTCCCTCCTTCTCTTGGGTTACCTTTATCAATAAATTGCATTTCCAACTCCCCTGTATCCCTCAGCTACTCACATTCAATGTATAAACTTTAATGATTCTACCTTCTAAATAGCCTGCAACTCTGCCCACTTCTGTCCAACACCCTGTCGCTACCCTACGGCCGCAGAGCTGTAATAGTGCTCTGTCCTCGGACTGTCCTCCTTTCCTCCTGCCTGGCCTCCTCCAGTTTATTCCCCTACCACAGCCAGAGATAATTTTAAGGGCAAAATGGATCATGCCACATCATTGTTTAATATACTTAAAAGATTTCCTCCAGGGGAGGTCATGCCCATTACAGCTTCAGGAATGGATATCTCTTATGGTGTAGATCACAGCTTGCACAGCTGGATACAATTGGCCAGTCTTAAAATTGCCACGAGGAATATTCCTGATCTGCTCTGATCCCAGTTAGGTGCTTGGCTGGCCACAGCATTCCTAGGGCTCCCATTAACACCCCCATCCTAATACCATCCAGTTTCTTGTCTGCTGCATTTGTCTGTCTCCCTTCAGATGCAGGCAAGGACCTACCTCACTTACCCTGTTGCTCTATTTATTGCCTACCATATAGTATGTGCTTCATAGATAGTATTTTTATTAAGACTTGGTTTTTTTTTTAAGTTGATTTATTTTGAGAGAGAGAGAGAGAGAGAGAGCGTGAGTAGGGAGGGGCAGAGAGAGAAGGAGACAGAGAATCCCAAGCAGGCTCTACACTGTCAATGCACAGCCCCACATGGAGCTCTCGAACTCACGAACTGTGAGATCATGACCTGAGCCGAAGTCAAGAGTCAGACTCTTAACTGACTGAGCCACCCAGGCACCCCTAATAAGACTTGTTTTAGAAGTAGTTTTAGGTTTATAACAGAATTGAGGTATAGAGATTTCCCATACGTGTTCTGCTCTCACATGTACATAACCTCCCGTATTATCCACATTCCCCCACCAGAGTGGTACATTTGTTGCACTTGATGAAGCTACGTTAACACATCGTCATCATCATCCAAAGCCCATAGTTTAAATTAAGGTTAATTCTTGATACTGTACCTTCTATGAGTTTGGGCAAATGTGTAATGACATATATCCATCATCATGGTGTCATACAGAGTATCTTCACTGTCCTGAAAGTTCTCTGTGCTCCACCTAGCACTCTCTAGCCCCTGGCAACCACCGATCTTTTTGCTGTCGCCATAGTTTTGCCTTTCCTAGAATGTCATACAGTTGGAACCATGTAGCATGTAGCCCTCCAGGTTTGGAAGTAATTTCCGTGGGCTCACGTGGAGGGTTATTAGAAGTAATAACAGTCAGGGGGCACCCAGGTGGCTCAGTGTGTTAACCATCTGACTCTGGGTCTCGCCTCAGGTTATGATCTCAGCGCAGAGCTGGCTTGGGATTCTCCCCCTCTCTTCCTCTCTGCCTCTGCCCCATTTGCACTCTCTTTCTCTCTCAAAATAAATAAATAAATAAATAAATAAATAAACGTTTTGAAAAAAAGTAACACACTCAGCTATTTTTCATACTGGGAAGAGAAAGCAATAAAAGAATATTTTAACATAGCAGGGGGAGAAATGTAACTAAAACATTAGAAAGATGTAGCTTCACCTAAAAATAATGTATGGAAGGATATGGAAAGTTATTTTCATAGCAAAGAAATGTTCTGTCAACATATGATTTCTTTACCGAAATGATGTTACTTATATATTTCAATAAATCATTTCCGGAACTAGTGCCCAAACTCAACATTACTTCTAGGTCAGAAAAAGAGAAAATAAGAGGTATCACCCATTTATTGAATAATTATCTGTGATGCTCGCCTAGCTGCCCAGCTCCCTGCCATGGCTCACCTACTCGGAGACCTGGTTATGACACTCCTCAACACCCCTGAGCTCTTTGCCCAACCACAGAACCCAGCACAGAACCTGCACCACATAGCTTGTGGTATGTAAGAAGGTGTACCTCAGCCCCGGGCCCTACACTTCACGCCTCCTCCTGTCCGACCAGTCCTACAGATGAGAGAGGGACAGGGAGAAAAGGTAGACCTTCTGACCATTTGTGTATAAGGGTTAGACAATATCAGGCTTCCCTGTCCTGTGGGGTGAACTGAGTTCCCATTGAGACATGGGAATAATTCAGTGTAATAATTCAGTGTAATACCTATCAGGAGAATCATTACATGGACTTTGATTTCATGTAAACCTGGCGACCTCATATCAACCTAAAAATAGACAAAGTTATATTGAGGACACAGAAAGACACAAAATCTTAGGAACTTAAAACAGCAAGTCTATTTCTCATTCATACTACATGTTTTTCATGAGTCACTTGTGACCCGTGTTTCACTCTAGTAGTGTCTTCAGCCTGGGACCCGTGCCCGCCCCATGGGACCCGCACCATCATCATGCCCGCATACCCTCACATGCTAGGAGGGATGGTAAGAGCAAAGACTGCAGGGGTAAACCTCTGCCCATCACTTATGCTCCTATTTCCTTAGATAGAGCAAGTCACATGGCCATGATGTATTTAGATGGGAGAGAAAATAAAATGCCTTACAGGAAGAGGAAAAAACACATCGAGGTTCAAATATTGGCTCTACCACTTATAAGTGTTTTGATATAAGGACATTTATACAAACACCCTAGGACAGTATCCTCCACCGTGAAGTGAAAATGATATAATCAGTAGGCACCACGTGGGATTGTTGGCATGATAAAAAGAAACAATGCAGAGAAAGTGTGAGTATGGAAATGATCACTGTGTTACATCACGATTGAGAGGACAGGCAGTTCTGGAGGTAGATAGGTTCTCACCTGAGCTCCACCACTCATGGGAATCGCAAACTTTGAAATTTATTTAGCCATCTCAATTTCAGTATCTCCATCTGAAATAATAAAAAAAAATCTTCGTAAAATCATATCTAACTCATAGTGTATCTGAGAAGACTAAAATCAAGGATTCTGATTTAAAATTTTTTTTTAATCTTTATTTGTTTTTGAGAGAGAGAGAGACAGCGTGTGAGCAGGGGAGGAGCAGAGAGAGAGGGAGACACAGAATCCGAAGCAGGCTCCAGGCTCTGAGCTGTCAGCATAGAGCCCGACGCGGGTCTCGAACTCCCAAACTGTGAGATCATGACCTGAGCCGAAGTCAGACACTCAACCGACCGAGCCACCCAGACGCCCCAAGGATTGATTATTTATCAAAGTGCCTAAACAAAATAAAAACCCAATACACATCAACTAACGTTGCTACTTTTATTTGAATTAAAGAAAATAAGTTGATGGGACGCCTGAATGCCTCAGTCTGTTAAGCATCTGACTCTTGGTTTCGGCTCAGGTTATATCACAGTGAGATCCGGACCCATGTAGGGCTCTGAACTGGCAGTGGTGGGCCTGCTTCGGATTCCTCCTCTCTCTCTCTCTCTCTCTCTCTCTCCCTCTCTCTCTCTCTCTCCCTCTCCCTCTCCCTCTCTCTCTCTCTCTCTCCCTCCCTCCCTCCCTCCCTCCCTCCCCCACTCACACGAGCACTCTAAATAAATAACTAAAAAAGGAAGTAAGTTGGAGTTAGCCACTTGCACCGGACTGCAGCACAGTGTGAGTCATAGAAAAATAATATTGTGATTGGATTCATGATTTCATGTCATAGAAAAATAATATTGTGATTGGAAATGATTTGAGTTATCATCTGGGCTTTTCTTTTGTTTCGTGGTTTTTTTGTGGGTTTTTTTTTTTTTTTGCCATTTTGAACTCATGGGTCTAGTTGAGACTATGATATGCGCATGGGCCCTTTCCTTTTAAAGAAAACATATAAAGACAAAACATTACATAAATATTTGGGGTGTTTCCCAGGACCCCTTTTCTAGTTCAAGGTCACCATTTTAATCAGAAGGAAAGGACACAGTGACATAGTCTCTTTTTTTTTTAACATAATTCATTGTCAAGTTAGCTAACATATAGCACATACAGTGTGCTCTTGGCTTCAGGAATAGATTCCCACAGTTCATCACTTAACATTCAATACCCAGTGCTCATCCCAACAAATACCTTCCTCAATACACAACACCCATTTTCCGTTCCCCCCCCCCACACCTTCTCATCAACCCTCAGTTTGTTCTCTGTATTTAAGAATCTCTTATGGTTTGCCTCCCTCTCTGCTTGAACTACTTTTTCCCCTTCCCTTCACCCATGGTCTTCTGTTAAGGTGCTCAAATTCTGCATATGAATGAAAACATATGATTATCTATCTTTATCTAACTGACTTATTTCACTTAGCATAATACCTTCCAGTTCCATCCATGTTGTCGCAAATGGCAGGATTTCATTCTTTCTCATTGTCAAGTAGTATTCCATTGTACGTATAAACCACATCTTCTTTAGCCATTCATCAGTTGATGGACATTTGGGATCTTTCTATAATTTGGCTATTGTTGATAGTGCTGCTATAAACATTGGGGTGCATGTGCCCTATGAATCAGCACTTCTGTATCCCTTGGATAAATCCCTAGTAGTGCTATTGCTTGGTCATAGGGTAGTTGTATTTTTAATTTTTTGAGGGACTTCTAGAGTGGCTGTACCAGTTTGCATTCCCACCAACAGTGCAAGAGGAATAGGAGAAGATATTTGCAAATGACATATCGGATAAAGGGTTGTTATTCAAAATCTGTAAAGAATTTACCAAACTCAACACTGGAAAAACAAATAATCCAGTGAAAACATACCCTCTTTAAAATTGTGTCCCATGGGGCACCTGGGTGGCTCAGTTGGTTGAGCGACTGACTTCGGCTCAAGTCATGAGTCCCGAGTCGGGCTCTGTGCTGACCACACAGACTGGTCAGTCAGGCTGGAGCCTATTTCAGATTCTGTGTCTCTCACTCTCCCTGTGCCCCTCCCAACTCATGCTGTCTCTTTCAAAAATAAATAAAACATTTAAAGAAATGTCATCATCCCTTAGAGAAAGAGGCCGTCTCACGCTAGACTTGTCACAAATCAGCACCAGCACTTGCCACTGCGTCTTGTCCCTTCCACAAGAATTCATGTCAAAGGGAGTTGGCCAAGATCCTTTGGAATAAGACAAAGATGACGTAGTATTCTCAGCACTTGCAAATCGTGTGGCTTTGCATTTATTTTCCCTCTCTGAGCATCTCTTCCTTTCATGTGCAGTGAGCAAGGTCAATTGTGAGGATATTCGAGGGTCAGAAATAATGCATTAACAAAGGGGACAGAATAGGTGCTCAGTGAGTGAGAGCTATTTGCATTAACACTGCCTCACAGTGCAGAGCGAGTTGAGGTAGAAACCTGTGCATTTGTCTTATTTCCGACTATCTCCAAGGTCATCTCTCTGAGCCCTTCCCAGAGCCCCATCTTCTTGCAGGCAGTGAGCCCTTCCCTCCCCCTTTGCAATCATACTTGTTTGCACATACTTCTGCATACGGAAGAAAACTCCATGAAGTCCTAATAATGCCAGATACGAGGCATTCAGAATAGACTCTGCTCCTGGGTAGCTGAGAGTGGAGAGAAAGAGCTCAATGATGGTGTAATTACAGAAGTGCACATTCACACAGCAGCCTAGGAAGACTCGCATCATTACTTTCAGTTAGAGCAGAGGATCCTTGAGCTCCATATGGTCAAGTATGCTGGTGGGTCAGAACTCAAACTCAGCTGTTCGTGGAGAGCCTTGTGCTTTTCCATAGTGGTGGCCCGTTCAGCCTGCCAGTCTCTGGTTCATGTGCAGTCCTTCAAGATGAGCCCAGACGTGTGACATTTCTTCTTCTCATACATTCTTCCTCTTTACTACTTGCCATGACTTACACTTACTGAATACTTTCTATGTTCTAAGCTCTTTTCTAAATGCCTTTTGTGTTTTATCAGTTTTCTATTGCTGCTCTAACAAATCACAAAATTAGGGGCTTAAAACAACACAGATTGATTATCTCATGCTCTGGAGATCAGAAGACTAACATTTGTCTCACTGGGTTAAAATCTAGGTATCAGGACTGCATTCTTTCTGGATGCTCTAGGAGAGAATCCATTCTCTTCTCTCTCTTGAAAAGCTCTCTGCATTCCACGGCTTGTGGTTTCTTTGTCCATCTTCAAGGATGAGGATGTAACATCTTCCCATCTCTGTGTCTAACCTCTGCTTTCATTACCTTTCTCTGACTCCCACATCTCTGCCTTCCTCTTATAATGACCCTTGTGACCACCTGGGGCACACTCAGATAATCCAGGATACCTTTTCGTTTCAAAATGCCTAACTGAATCACATCTGCAAAGTTCCTTTTGCTATGTAGAGTAACGCATCCATATATGGACATATTTTGAAGGAGCCATTTTTCTATCCAAGACTCGTGTATTACTTACTTCATCCAGTCCTTATCCCAACCCCCTCAGTTAGATATGCTTATTTTCCCCACTGTATATATGAGGAGACTGAGACATGGAAGTAATTATTCCTAGGTCATATAATCTGCAGGAGCAAGATGCAACCTGGTTACTGGATTCTTAATTGTGTTGTTTGTGGGGGCTTTTTAAATCCAAACTCCAAACTTCTTAGGGAGAGGGAGCATCCCATACTCATATGCTGTGTAATAGGGATACATTTTTAAATCAGGGGACAAGGTAGGGTAAAAAACATGACAAGCAAAAAAAGGAGGGCAACAAACCAAAAATAACATCCCAACAAAATCCTGTGATTTTAGTTTGTTTTAGAAAAGGGTGATGAGCCAGAAACTTTCCCAGAAATAAGACCAGATGGAAATCTGTCCATTGGCTGCCTCAGCAACTTTCCACACACATTTTGGCTTATCATGGTCAAATGAACCAAAAAGACACGGATCGATAACACTTGAGTCTCAGAAGAAACCACACAGAACTTTTCAGAAATTTTTTCATGGCCTGCACTCAGCCGGAAGGGTGGGCAACCTCTCCATCTGCCTGTGAGGAGTGCAGGGTGTGATTCAGCCCTTTGCCCCTCTCCTGTGTTTCAGTTATCACCACCTTTTCACATCACTTTATAGGACTTTCTCTCAAGAGCACACACATCTCCCTGTGTTCTTGGATGTGGAAATCTCCCCTGATAGGTGTGTTTGACACCTTTCCTTTGCCTGTGCAGTGTCCTGATCAGAAAGTATGATGCCCCCAGTCTCTGACCTAACCTAAGACAGTGACTTTCATTTGTCTTCATCGTCCCCTTCTTTTTAAAACCCAAGCAAAATCTGCCAAGAAATCTCAATACATAAAATAATTCCACAGTTCTTCTGCTGAAATGAGGAAAGGAAGTCTGAAGTCTGCTGTGCTCTTTCTGACTCCTGCGACCAACCAGCTGCTCCCTTCCTTCAGCCGTGTCTCACTACACACTGTTGCCTTGCCAAGCTGTCATGAGACCTCGATTTTCCAAGGAGCAGAGTTAGAGAACCACGTGTCGGAATCTGCCGGCAATCCGGCATCGGCCCCTTTGTTACTGGTTTACTCAGCTTGAAGATACGCAGCAGCAGTACCCCCGGTGACCAGGTCCGGAACAAAACCCAGCACAGAATTCAGGCGTTCTGCATCGTGGCTGCTTCTCTCCGATTCCAGCAGCCCCAGATCTCTGCTTGTTGCGCGTGCGTCCCCAGCTCTGGGGCCCTCACTGTGTCGCGTATTTTCAAGGGCCAAACACACTTACAAGTGCCTGAGAGGACTCCTCACTGTTTAATTTCTTAACTGGGTGCCGCTGCTACATGCAGGGGGTTCTGCTCTCTTTTTCCTTCGCCACCTGGTGCTGTGAGCAGCAAATTCATCAAGTTGCTGACTGGCTTGAAAGGTGCTTATAGTTAAGAACACATCAGTGAGTGACAGCTATGGCTCTGATTCAATGAAGGTTTAGGGGAAATCCTGCTGAACGATATCCTGCATCTACAGATGAGTTTAGCGGTGTTCTTTTAGGCTGGAGCAGCTGGGAGAGCGCGAGGCACTCGATCTGTTTTCATCACCCCCGGGCTACTCACCTGGGTCGCACCAAGAAACTCTGGAAGGCTCTGGCTGATCCAGGTGGTGCGGCAAGTGGGAGGGCTGAGAGGTTGAATTTTTAAAGTTAATTAATTGAGTTATTTGAATTTTTCTGGGTGAAAGGGACGTTGAGAGCTATTATGTGATGTTTTCTATATTGGCAATCAATTTTGGCCAAAAGAAACATTACTGATGCAGCAGTGGTCTACATTGCAATGGGGAACAGCCGTCAGTATGGTCTCTGGCCATGAAATCCTCAGGAAAACAAAGGGGAATATGGTAACATGTTCCTATTCAGGCCGTTGCCGTCTCATCATATAATAGAGCCTGTGAAAAATTTCTAAAAATATATGTAGGCTGATTTTCAGTGAAATAATTCATTTCACATATACTGCTAGATGATAAGCATTGTAGCAGCACTGTAGATCAAAAGTTGAAAATAATTCACATCCCTAAGAAATTACAGTTCTTTAAAGGAGATAAGGTGTAAACCCAAATAATGGAACTCTAACAAAACGTAGAGTCAGCATTTTCTAAACAACACAGGGAGATACAGGGAATCACTTCGTAAATATAGAAAACAAATCCCACTATAGTTGAATGATTTGCCTAAGATATCATAGGTCATTGGTGCATTGATGGTGTTGTCCAAAGGCTGAATTTCTCAAAGATATATCCTTTCTCTTCTTCAGCTGTGTTAGCCAGAGTGCTTTTGCCGGTAAGTATCAGAGTCAGGTCAAACCAGTGTGGCATGGAATGGGTAAATATATTAGCTTGTACAACTGAAATGAAAGTCACAAATAGCTTCAGGCTTGGCTTCATCCGGGTGTACAGACAATATAACCGAGGGGCTGAATCTTCATTTCTTACAACATTTTTTTCCAAATCGGTGGCAAAGGGTGCTGCAGGAGGGTCTAGGAGCCAAATCCTTCTTCCTGTGACAACTCGGAGAAGCAGAAAAAAGAGCGGTTTGCCTCTGTAGTGCCAGGAAGCTCTTTCGGGGATGCTTGTGATCGACCCAGCTAACACTGTGTGGCCAGAGGAATTGCATATTTTGACGCAAATAGGTTATAGGTACTGTGCTGTGGAGGGGCTGGGGAGCCAATCCGCCGAAAGTTTTACGGGAGGTGGGGAGGAGCTGCGAAAAGCCCTGAGAAGGAGCTTTAAACAAGGTGGGTAAACAACCGAAAACAGAACAACAAACAAACAGAACAGTAGAAAACCAAGAAGTGCCTCACAGAAAATCATTTACCCTGACTCTGCACTAACCTGAAAGGAGCTCGAGGTGGCCTTCATCGACTCCTTATGTAGTAGATGAAGCCACTGGCCGAAGCCACACAGGTAGAGGGATTTGTCCAAGCTCTTGGCTCTGGCCAGCAGCTGAGCTTGGACCACGGGTTAGGTCTTCAGAATGGTTCCGTCACGCCTCACCCTTGCTCCAGGCATCGCTGTCCTTACTTGTCCGGTGAATGTCACCGCATATCTGAAATTTGAGGTAACTGTCATGATAACAAGCAGAACCTGCCTCTGCTTCCTAATATACACATATTTGCTTTCAGTCCTGTGGCTCCATGAAGCAAGTGTCCAAGCTGAAGAGAGAATAAAATTATTAAATATCCCTTCAGATTAATCTGATTCCTAGTTTTATCTCAAAATAGCCTCATATCTGCCACTGCTGGGGACTGAAACCAAATCATGTGTATCTACGTGTCTCTAGTTACGAGAAGCACACGCACAAGAATGATTTACTAACCTTTGAGAAATTCTTCCAGTGAGGAGCAATTATCTTTTTTATTTGTTTGATTTCACTGTAGAGGAGAGTGACAGTTCTTGCAAACCATTAGAGCCAGTGGGAAGTTTCTCATCCTGAAGCGAGACTGTGAACATGAATTCATTTCACACCTATCTGTATCAGGACTACCCTTTGCCTGGTATCCCCTGGCCATCCTTCCCCACTGGCCATACATCCATCTCTGCTTCACACGTTGCTTCATGCTGTATTATTTCTGCCTGCGATTGATTGGCAAGGCTTAGACGTCAATGCTTCCAGCCCTAACCCTGTATCAGTGGCATCTTACATGTATGTTGCATTTAGCACATGACATAAATTAACTTACTTAATCTTCCCAGCAATCATATGGAGTAGAGTCTGTTGTTATGCCCTGTGTCATAGATATGGAAAGGAGGCACATAGGGTTGAATAAACTGCCCCCAAGTCACATCGCTGGCAGGTAACAGAGCCAGGATTTAAATCCAGGCAGCAATGTTAGTGTTCGTACTCTTTAACTGTCATGGTATGTGGTTCCAAATGGCTATAAGACGGCATCTCAGAAATGTACTTAGGAACAAAAATCTGCTGCATTTGGACAGCATTATCACTGAAAAAAGTTTTCATTACCTGCTGCCTCTGTCAGGAAAGACATGACTTGAAGAAGGAGAATGATAAAGTGGTTAAGAATCCTAACTCAAAAGTCAGCCATATTTGCATGGGAACCCCACCCTTGTGATTTCTCAGAGAGCCTGGGTCTAAGTGAGCTTCCACTTTTGAAAAATGCCAGGGAGGGGCGCCGGGGTGGCTCAGTCAGTTGGGCGTCCGACTCCAGCTCAGGTCACGATCTCGCGGTCCATGAGTTCGAGCCCCACGTTGGGCTCTGGGCTGATGGCTCAGAGCCTGGAGCCTGCTTCCGATTCTGTGTCCCCCTCTCTCACTGCCCCTCCCCCGTTCATGTTCTGTCTCTCTCTGTCTCAAAAAATAAATAAAAACTTAAAAAAAGTGCCAGGGATCCTAATGGTAAGAATACTTCTATTCAGGCACCTGGTTGGCTCAGGTGGTTAAGTGGCCAACTTCAGCTCAGGTCATGATCTCACGGTTTGTGGGTTCGAGCCCCGCATCAGGCTCTGTGCTGACAGCTCAGAGCCTGGAGCCTGCTTCAGATTCTGTGTCTCCCTCCCTCTCTTTTCCTCCCCTGCTCACCCTCTGTCTCTCTCTCTCAAAAATAAATAAAGATTAAACAAATTTAAAAAAAAGAATACTTCCATTAGATATTTCCACCATTGGATTTTCTGAATGCAATTTCCTTTCCCCTGTGGGAAAATTTTTCATCAGGTGCAATATTTGGGGGAAATAAACTCCTACCTACCAGTCTCCTCACCATTACAGTCTTCTCATGAAGTCTAGAGCTATCCAGTTCAGTTATAGTGTCATATGTGATACTTGTGACATTGAAAGATAGATATGAGTGTCCCCATTGTACTGATGAGTAAAATAAAGACTAAGGGATCTAAATGATATACTGAAATACTTGCTTTTAATAAATAACAGTTGTATGGGGCACCTGGGGGACTCAGTCGGTTAAGCATCTGACTCTTGATTTTGGCTCAGGTCATGATCTCACCATTCATGAGTTTGAGCCCCGCATCAGGCTCTGTGCTGACAGCACAGAGCCTGCTTGGGATTCAGTCTTTCCCTCTCTGTCTTCCCCTCCCCCACCTCTCTGTCTCAAAATAAATAAAAACAAACTTTAAAAAAAAAAACCAGAAATTTATAAATACATACATGCACACACACACACACACACACACACACACAAATAAACAAATCATCATCTGACACATCTGCAGTTGCCTTCATATGGACTTACACACACGTGAGTCATTTTCTGGTGTTTCCTTACAACTGTGAGTCTCAAGGGGTAGGAGGCATCCCGATTTCTCTAGGAAGGGTTAGACGCTTGATCCTGATACGTGTTACAGACACCTATTTAGAGTAAATATGGGAACTCATGTAATTATAAGCTTGCAGTTCCAGTGGTATTATAATCGTTTGTTTGCATGCCTCTCCCACAGTTACAGCGTAAAATCTTGAAGGCTGTGGGGGCTTCTTATTCACCTCCTTGTCACTAGCAAACAACAGAATATGCAGCGTGCAGTGCAGATTGTTTTAGCCACTGATCACTCCTCACCCTGTCTACCAGATCATATTATTTTAACATGCAAAAGCACTTTTAAACTGAGGTGAAGTAGCAGATAACCAGATTTTATCAGCAGTATAAAGACAAGTTGCTAGAATGTTCCTGTCTTGAATCACTGAAAATTTAGACCTATGTGTTGTCCTGAGTCATAAGGCACTTAATAAAGAGGCACAAACTTAGATGTTCAGTAAAGACTGATTTTAAATTGTATCAAAAATCATGCATTGGCTTGTTAGAGAGGTGAGAGTTCAGAAAATTAATCTGTCATTTTATTTTTTTGTATTTGTTATTTGCTTGTGGATCTTAAAGTTTGATGTGGTTGCACTCTCTCCTATTAGGCAATTCTACATAAATAACACATTTTTGGATCTACATTTTAA
Source organism: Panthera uncia (assembly GCF_023721935.1). Lineage (NCBI taxonomy): Eukaryota > Metazoa > Chordata > Mammalia > Carnivora > Felidae > Panthera > Panthera uncia. Next base: position 6,060,184 of record NC_064812.1, on the reverse strand, counting down.
AATGCTTGACTAATAACCAGCATTTGATTCCCCGCCCTCCTAAGACCCCTGTAAAATTACAATAAAAAATCAGTGTTTAAAATGTAGTACCTTATAAGGTCCAAGGAGGCAGTCATAACAGAAAAAAAGTTACATCAAATTTCAAAAAGGTACAGCTGCAGAGAAAGTTATGACACAGAGACGGTATAAGGGTATTCTCTTAAAATCCAAAGCAGTTTCCCCTGAAAACACTCCAGAAGGAAACCGAGTGCCCTGGAATATGAGGTGGCTGTGAAACGTGTGGTGGAAAGTAGGGTGGGAGGAATGGTTACCAGCTGTGATTCTCTGCACAGACTGTGTGATTCTCAGGCTCCTGGGCCCGCTCTTCACGGCCAGCACGCACATGAGCCATCGGAGACTGCGTCCTCAGGGGTGATGTTGGAGATGCTGTTGTCCAATATCAAAAAATGGAAATGGGCCAGTGAAAAGATGCTGAGATGCTGATATTTGGGGATTCACGAAGACAGAGGATCCGTAGTCTGATCAACTTTCATTTAAAGCCACTGGGTGAAAGACCTGCTCTGTCTTATGATTGTCCCATGACCAAACATTCCACCTCTCCCAGGGATTAGTAACACACCAAGAGCTGTTGCCAAAAGGACATAAACTCTCTTGCTGTGGGTAAAGTGGCCTGCCACCTGCCACGGCATCACAGGGACCTGCACTGCGACCTCTGCACTGGAGTTTGCTACCGGCTGCATCCCGTCCCTTTCTCCGCTGCTGATCCCTCACGGCCACAGGCTCCGCCGTTCTGTTCCTTAGGGGCTGGAAAGTTCCAAGTCTCCGTTTCATCAGCATCAGAAAAGACAACGTGCACATGCTCACCTGGGAACTGCCAGTGTTCTGAGTGTCGGAATTTAACATGCCTGTTCGGGCAACGCCAGGGGACGGAAGCAGGCTCCGCCTTTTGAGGGGTAAGATTGTCAGAGAGCCGTGGACACATTTTAAAACGACCACACACACCCCAGTGTAAAATCGAAAGCAATTTTTCAGATCTCTGAACTTGTGGTCTGGTATCTCCCTGCAGAGAAGAAGGCCTGTACCTCCCAGTGTGTGGATTTTTGGGTGTAGTGTGCTGTGGAAAACAAATCAGAGAACCGATTGAAAAGGACCCATCAAGGGTTTATATAACACCTTGCATTTACCCTAATGGCCAAAAAAAGAAAGAAAAGGAAAGAAAAATTTTACGTGCCCCCAAAAAAAAAAAAAAAAAAAAAAAATCAGTTGCTACTTTCTCTGTACGTTTGTGTTTATAGGCCCTATATTCACTACTCCGGATTCTGCCAATGGAATTTAAGGGGAACTAAAATAATATGTGGAGAAATATCGGGGCGCTTGGGTGGCTCAGTGGGTTAAGCATCTGACTCTTGGTTTCAGCTCAGGTCATGATCTCAAGGTCCGTGGGTTCAAGCCCCACATCTGGTTCCATGCTGATAGCGTGGGGCCTACTTGGGATTCTCTCTTCCTCTCTTTCTGCCCCCTCTGCCTCTCATGCTCTCTCTCTTCCCACCCCCCTCAATAAATAAACTTTACAAAACATATGTAGAGAAATATAAACCCTTAACTTAAGCATCCTTCAGTAACTGCTAAACTATCTTAGGCAAGTGATCTCAAGCTGTATACCAAAGAGAGTAACACGTATCAGAGTGGATTGAAAAATCTCATTTAACTTATTCAATAATAAATTTTACACCAAAGAAGGATAAACACTTTAAAATTCATTTGGTAAGTGAAAGGTTTGTCTAAAGGTTTTACTACTTTAGTTGCACTTGGAATTTTCGTGAACACAATACAGATCCGAGATTTTACAAATGCATTTGATTCTTTCAACCTTATTTTTGTAGAACACTTATTGTAAACGTTTGATAAATTCTGGTTCGAGGTTGAGGTAATCATGGGCTGGAGAACGACTGACGGTCTGGTTCGTCAGTCTGTCTTGGCATGAACGCCTTTTGCTCTCTTGCCCTGTGCAGATACCCTTGCCTCTCACGACGGCGGCTGCGAACTCGGGACTTTACAGCTATTCCAGTTACGGGCTGGTCCCTGCAGACATTTCTGTGTATGGCACATAATTTACATCTTTCAATACACAGTTCATGAATTTAAATTTTTCAGGATACCCTGTAACATGATTGCAAAATAGCCTCACTTTGAGATAACTCAGTTGTATAAATGAGCATTACAGAGTAAAAGGGGTGGAAAGAAAAGTGGAATTAGAGCAAGGAGGCATAAGTTAGAGACCCATCTCTGTTCTTTATTAGTTTATGATTGCTTCATTTAACTTTCTTAGCTGACATTTTTTTTCTGGAAGTGGCGGGCTCATTAATCTCCAGCCTGCTTATTTCATCAGAATCAAGGGAAATAAGGCAAAAAGCTGGGAACTGCCAAATGTTCTGTATGTGTCCAAAGTTAACAGATACCTGTTGAGGCAACGCATCGAACAGGTTTTGGTTTTTGTTTTTCCCAGTTAGGCAGCATCGTTAATAGGACAAGATGTGACACCCAGCTCATAAGTGGATACAGAACCTCGCTTCCCACATGAACCAGACACCCGTGGTGAACTATTTCTTTAGCAATGTCTCTGGCTTAAAGTACTGAAAGATGCATTGGTGGATTTTGTGAAATAAGCCAAGAATTAAATTCCTTCCACTGGGACCGAAGGCAAGGCAGAGTTTGGTATTAGCCTCCCTTTTTGTTTGGATCAAGGGATAATGAGTATCTCTGTAGAGAACAGTGAAGAAATCACACACAATTCAATAATTGTCAGTGCTATCCAGCCTCTCTCTCAGCTCAGTCAGATAAGAAGAGAAGGAAAATGAGTGCTGTATATTCATTCTGATTTTTTTTTTCAGAAGACATCTGAAGCAGGGCTTAAAATTATGAGAGAAAACATACCAAAAGGGAAAGAGAGAGAGAGAGAGAGAGAGAGAAACAGATGTAGATGTAGACACAGATATAGATGTATGCATAGGAAAATTCTGACTTAAAGAAATGAAGGATTCTCATCATGTAAAAATAAATACAATATGATCTGGATTTAGAGAAATCTGAAGTTTGCATCTCAAATCTACTATTCGCACTGTGAACTTGGATGTATTATTTGACCTTTTGAATATTGTTTTCCTTGGGTGTCAGATTGGTTAAAACGATATTAAGCACTCACGAGGTTGTTGTAAAGATTGTGAGATGATACATACGAATTGCCTGACACTCCACCTAACACAGGGACACCCTGGAGCCACTGTTGGCATTTCTTAGTAGTGGGCGTATTTGTGGTACCGTGTGCACCGGTGATGAAAACCGTGCCTTTTGCCTTCAGGAAACTGCAGACAGATCATAGAATGTAACACAAGGTGTGCTGTGCTGTATTACACGTGTGAGATGCTGTGGTGCGGTGGGCGAGGGAGATGGGGATTGAGGGTGGACGGTCAGAGGAGCCCCGTAGTGAAGGGAGCATTGCAGACGGGCATCAGAGAGAGGGAAAGACGTGCCCCGGTGCCTCTGTGTGAGTGAGCTTGTTTCCCATGTGCTGTCTTGTTATTTATTATTTATTATTTATTATTTTCTTTTAAAGCTTATTCATTTATTTTGACAGAGAGAGCAGGAGTGGGGCAGAAAGAGAGAAGGAGAGAGAGAATCCCACGCAGGCTCCGTGCTGTCGGCACAGAGCCCAACACAGGGTTCAGTCTCACCAACTGTGAGACCGTGACCTGAGCCGAAATCGAGTCGAATGCTCAGCTGATGGAGCCACTCCGGTGCTCCTCCCATGTGGTATTTTGAAAGACCGTGATGTGTGGATTCAGGCAGGCCTGAGTGACTCTGACAAGTAGGTTTTCACTTATTCTACAGACACTTATTGAGCCAACCACTGTGGTAGCCACTGGGGATACAACAATGACCAGGCTGTGCTTCATGACCTACCAGGCAGGGACTCACAATTTAGGGGAGAAAATAGGTTAATATCCATGGCAGGATAAGAGTAGAGGGATCATATAATTTATCATCCAAACCAGGTGCTTTTGAGTGTGTAAGTGGATCACTATCAATAATTGTCCCAGGACAACAAGCTTCTACCAGGCTTGAGGATCAGACAGAACCTTGTGCCGACTCCACGCCCAAACCTGGGAGCGATCCGTAACTCCTCTCTCTGTCACTTACCCCATTTCCCATCCAAAGAGACACTACCACATCAAGGTAGTGGAGAGGTAGATAGAGAATAAGACGTATGCGTATTTATAGTTTGAATATTATGTAATTTTATAAAATCAAAGAGTTCATATTACATGTAGTCATGTCTTTGCATTAAAAATATTTTATTTTTGTGTTTGATGACTTTTTTCTTGCCATACTAAAATGCAAATTTTAATTATATGGAGTATGTATAGTATAGGATGCTTTACTTTTCTAGTAAACTGAGTTCCTAGTAAAAATATAGGAAAGCCAATCCGTTACAGAGGAAGACCATATTAATGAGGGACAGATGAAGAAAAAGAAGCAAGAGGAGGAAGAGCTGGAAAAAGAGAATACTATTTCACATATGTAGTGTTTCAATGCATAAAACAGGATTTTAGGTGTATTTGTAATATATTACTCAAAACAGCAGTATACACTGGTAGGCAGTGATAAAATCATAAGCAAACTCAGACCTCTGCGGTTTCCTATTATCCTACAGTTCCTTCAAAAAAAATTTTTTTAATTTTTTTAATGTTTATTTTTGAGAGAGAGATGGAGCATGAAAAGGGGAGGGGCAGCGAGAAAGGGAGACGCAGAATCAGAAGCAGGCTCCAGGCTCCGAGCTGTCAGCACAGAGCTGGATGCGGGGCTCGAACTCACGAACTGTGAGATCATGACCTGAGCCGAAGTCCAACGCTTAACCAACTGAGCCACCCAGGTGCCCCTTTTTGAAAATTCTTGAGTTCAGTTTATTTATCATACTCTATTTTTCGATTGAGAGACCTAGTTGCTAATGTCCTTTTTATTTGCATCTTTCTGCAGATATAATTGTACTAAAAAGTGTACTTTTGATTTAGGATGAACACAATGTGACAGCTCCTTCTGGATGCTTGACTTACAGCTAGCTTCATGCAAATACTGTTGGGTTGTCATCAGTGAAGATGTCTCTTTTTCCTATTTGGAAGTCCCTTTGGCATTGTTTTGTGAGCTATACAGAAAAGCCAAGTCTGTTAATTTTATTCGTACCGTATTTTCACTTTAATTGATAGACATATCATGAACCAGCTGATTGGCATCTAAACGATTTTCAAAGAATTTGAGAATCTAAGGTTGTCAAGGCAGAGGGAAAGTCTCTTGGCGTTGGGCAGCTACTACAGGATGTACTGTGCCTCTTGAGGGTCCTCTTCTGTTAGAGAGCCTCCCTCTTTTGATCCAGATCTCTCTTTGGTGGCCTCCATGGCAGTACTGTGTGGTGGAACAGTGTTCTAATAATTCCAATCCTGTGGGCTTACCATTATGTTTAATTGCTTGAGAATATACAAAGTTCTGAAGTCAGAAAGTGTCAGTGCAGATGCAGAGAATTAGATTTTTAAGTTTTAAAGAGTAGGGTCCAAAGAGGTTGGTGAAGATTGTAGTATGTATGACTTCCAGTTGTCCATAAAAAGAGGCTAGGTAGAGGCAGGGTAAATGATGTTTGAGGAGGAAAAAATGTTGAGTCCGATTTGGGGTTACACTCATCAGTTTTTATAAATCCCACGCAGGAATCCTTAGGACCCGAATAGCCCCATCATAATAAATTTCAGCAGACATGGTATGAAAATCACTTGGTCATGCCTTCTTCATGTAAACCAGCACCTTCCAGCTGAGGTCTCTCTCACTGGGGACCTCACACTGATAACTAACTTCCAAGATATTTGGTATTACCCTGTTTCTAGGAAATTGCCCCATGACAAAACCAAATCCTTTCACCTCATTTCTTAGTTCATGCTTTCTCTATAGTCCTTAAATTTTAGGGTATTGTGTACATCTTGATTTTGTGATGGGGAAGAAGAAATGGAAACCCAGAGATTGCTATAGATTTGAGACAGGGTCCCAGAAGTGAATGTAATAGCAAAATCACGTGCATGTACTGGGAGTTTTCTCCTGGTGTATTGATGACAGGACTGACCAATAGATGTCAGAGGAAGAGGGAGCCATATATCAAAGGCACCAAGTATAATTTGGGCAGCAGATGCCTGTATGATGTGTCATAGATCTGGTGATCCCATGCCCCTTTCATTAGACACCCCTAGTTCAAGCGAAGCAAGAGATGTTGACAAAGTCTATTCAAATGAGAGCCTCCAGACGATACAGTGTACAGGGCTAAACTTTGATGTCACACAAACCTGATCTCCATGGCATGAGAATGCCAAGTTAAATAAGTTCTCCATCCACCCTCCCCTCAAGTAGCATGGTAGGAGAGACTTCTGAAAAGGAAGGTATCTTTGTGTAAGTGTATAATACATGAGTGCCCTAGTGATTTTCTTTGATATGTCTAAGGAGCTGTCTGATTTCATGATCATATCTGAGCTGAGATGTTGGGCTTCTCATAGGGACCTCTGGTGTTACAGTCAATCGCTTCATTCACAAGACAAATAGAAAGGAAACAAAAATTTGTTTAGGGTCTATAGTGAACAAGGCACTACTCTAATCTTTTTAGTATATGCCTTCACATTTAAAGCCCTGTAATTACATTGCAAGAAAGTTAGTTAAGTTGGTAGAATAGAAAAACTTTAATCAGAGGTTCAAGAATTCACGTCCCCTTTCAGTAGATGCTTCATTTCATGGACAGTATACCATAGTGATCAAGACACAGATGTCAGAGCCAGATAGCCTGGCTTTGAGTGCTGGTATTACCTTTTACTAGCTGTTCAGTCATAGACAGTTTATCAGTTCTTTCTGTAATTCAGTTTCCTCATCTGCAAAATGGGGGATGATATTAACCTATCTGATAGGATTATTATATGACTTAAATGAGTAAAGGGTTTAGGATAGCACCTAAGCAAGTAGAAAGGACACACACAAAAAATAAAGATCTGCTATTATTAGTATTTAGTTCTGTTAGAGAGATAGAGAAACTGAGTCTCAAAGAGGAGCTGTATCTAGCCTGAGGTGATAGTGTTAATAGTAAAGTGGATGAGCCAAGGTTCAGAGCTGGATACAACAGGCTCCTGGCCACTACCAAATTAAAAAGATGGAAAATATACAAATAAACACAAAACCAGCTACTTTTCTCCTCCCCAGTAGCTAAATTGGGACTTAAAACCATGCCAAGAGTAAAATACTGACGTTCATAGGCACACGTCCAATTTAAAGTTATTAGCACAATTAGTCATCTATTACTTCAATAGGGAGTGATTATTAAACCCGTAGTTAATGAGACAGAACCTCTATTTATAGTCTAGAGATATCTACGGTACCCAGAGTTAGAGGAGCACCAGGCTGCTTTCTGGGGAGGAAAGCACCCCACACTCATTAAAAATGCAGTGTCCTCACGCACAGCCACTGACCAGCGGCACGAAGGACAGATGGACACTGAGTTCTTGACATCTCAGTGACTGGCCCCTGCCTTGATTGGCTACTCTGGTTTTTTTTCACATTTAATCAACCATGTTTTCAGTACAAGAAGGTCTGGGGATCAAGATATACTGAGATTAAAAATATAAATAGTATCATAGCCAGTGTTTATTGAATAACTAACACTTTGTGTGTACTATATAATATTTATCCCATGGACCAACCCACTGTGAGTAATACATGTTTTAATTATTCCTATTTTACAAATAAGAAAAATGAAGATTAGAAGGTGGGATAATTATCCTTTGGCCATTCATGGTAAGTGACGGCTGACAATGGAACTCAAGAGTAACTGACAGTAAAATGCATTTTAACCAGTCCTCTGTACTGATTCTGGAAACTCACCTTTTAGACTTTATAGTGTGTTGACAGCTAGGGTGAATGCGCATGTGAAGAAAGCCACAATGAACCTGCTGAGTCACAGATAGAGAAGGAATTACCTAATTGATTCACTAAAAAATATTTATCAAGTGACAAATATGTATCTGATAGTATTCAACGTGATAGATATAAAAGCAACGACTAAGAATCCTACTTGCCATGGAGTTGGCTTCAGCTGGAGGGAGATACGTAGTAAATAAATGTTCATTTTAGATGCTGATGCATTCTTTGAAAGTAAATTTGGTGCTGTGTTCCACAGATAATGTCTGGTGACCTTGGATAGGGTGCCCAGAGAAGGTGACATTTAAGTTTAGTGAACTGAATGAGCCAGCAGAGATGGCGGAAGATAATTACAGAGACGGGAAAGAGCTGGTACACGGGGATCAGCCAAGAGCTCTTATTCTGTGTCTAAGTAAAAACATTTTTTTTAAAAAACCTTGTGCACTGGCTATAGGAAGACAATTACCATATGGGAAGGAAAAGACAGTTATACCTTATAATTTTGGACTCCACAAATTCAACTCATTCATATGAAAATTGAGGAACACCTTATACTAAACAGAAGAAGTTAACAAGTTTACTTTTGTCTATTGTATATAAATTTCTTAATAGGTGTTTTACAGAAATGAGCGTATCCTGTTCTTATTCTGATTGTGTGTGGTGTGTGTGTGTGTGTGTGTGTGTGTGTGTGTGTGCGTGCGCATGCATGCATGCATGCCTGGAGAGTGAAGATTGCTTACGTTGGTAGTTGCTGGTTTTCTACAGCACAATAAACCACATCTAGACCTAACAGAAGGGACTGCTCTTCACACAGAAGCCCTGAACATCTAGTTGGATATGGTAACCAGGATGGATGGTGGGCCACTTTCTTTACGGGCAGATGCTTCAGTCCTCTTTGTTTAGGAAGGTTTGGTGAACCAAAGTCTGTACTGTAACAGAGATTGACAGCTCTTGACAAAAACCTGTTTCTTCTGTACACAAAGCTAGACTACATCGCTCAGCCTCCCCTGCATTCAGAGGTGGTTTCAAGACCCAATTCTAAGCCACTGAAGCTGAACAATGGTGATGGGGTCTATTTCTAAAACCCTTATGCATGCTTCTCTGTTCTTTTAACTCTAGCAGCTGAACTTTAATGGACACAACCTTCAGGATGACTTCAAAACTCGTGGTGAAGAGGGCAGAGCCCCGTCAATCAGAAGTACCTCTATCGTAATGACCCGTTGTTCACCCACGTGATATTTTTACATGAGCTAAAATAAAGCTCTACTGCTTCTATTATATATTTGTGTATTTTACAGGCAAAAACTTATGGGGGCTTTATTTATGACATTTAGCTTACTAACTAATAAAGAAGTGGAGGAAATTGGGAACTTCTCTTCTTTGACTAGCCCCAGAAAAAAAAAAAAAAAAGAAAGAATAACAGAAAGCTAAAGTAGTGTGTGGGGGACAGAAGGATGTTGCCCAATACTAAAGGGGTACACCCCACAAGAGTAGAGCCTGACCCTCTCAGAGGTTACTCAGAGAAGTGAAGATTGTTGGAGAGTGTTTGAAGGAATAGTGATCTTCCCCATGTGGTAATGAAGCAAGTATGGAACTCTGGGCAAGTGGAACAATATATGAAAGCATGGGACATGGCAGCACGTGGTTCATGAGATAGGAAATTTTCTACTATACAGGCGGAGGTAATACCTAATGGGAGAAAAGCTTATGGATGAAGGTGAGGGTGTGACTGTCACAGGATTTTCATTTGAAGCAAGTAATGAAAACTGGGCCCTGCACCTGTTCCAAGGGATAGATCATTTGGAGGCAGAAGTCTGGTCACACTGAGTACCAGTAGACGTGGGCAAATTGATGGAGCTCTGTCCTCAGGTGACTTCTTCCTCATGAGCAGGCATGCATAGCCCCTTCCATCAGTATGTGGTGAAGAGAAGAGAGAACACATGAAGAGACACGTGGAATACTTAGATCCCTATTTAGCCATCGAGCTATGTAGCTTTGGCGAGGTCACCCCAGCTTTGAAACCTCAGGTTTCTTGGAGCAGGAGGGGTTAAGACCATATGCTCTGTAGGGCTTTCCACCTACCAGGGGATACTTGTCAGCATTCTTTTTATGCCCCAAGTCCCAGCTCATGTGTCATCCAGCTCAGGGGCACAAGGGGAGTACATTGAATGAGAGACTGATGAAAACGAAAACAAATCAGTGCAGCTCCTGAAGATCAGACCCTAAGAGAATCTCAATTTTATACCCACATGCAAAATGGAGAATCTTCCTTGAAATTGCCGCTGACCGTGTTGAGGCGCCTGGTGATTAAGGACAAAAGAAGATACAGTAGGAAAAGTAATTTAGAATATGATAATCCACAATAAATATAACCACATCTGAAGCAATTTGGGGCAGGAGTAATCTTGCTGAGATTCAACTGAAGTGTACAGAGATGCCCTCGGCATTATGAAAGTACGTATTTACAGCTTTTCATTAAATAAGGCCTATCTGTGCGGGCCCCAGTGCCCCTGTGTCACATGCAAGGTCCTGAGGAGGCTGGAGGGAAAACAGGACGAGGCAGAAAAACGTCCGTCTTGGCCTGGCGCACAGAATGTGAGTGGGTGGCCCCGTGTGCTTGTGGAACGCAGTCCGGTTCCTGCCGGGTTTCTTGCCCATGGTGAGGTCTCTGGTTCTGCTTCTAGCTCACCGGCGCCCCCTTGGCCGGGGTTGGCTCTTAACTGTCTTCCTTCTGCGGTTTTTTACACAGCGCTAGTCCCCCTGTCTTCAGGTCAAAGTGTCCCTTTGAAAATTGAAAATATATAAACAAGAACCTAGGAGAAGCGGATTCATTCATCTGATCTTGTAAATCTCCACTTGTGATTCTGATTCCCTTCCAAGATTGAGGACTGCTGGCTTGGCCGGGTGCCTGGCTCACATTTGAACTCAAAACCCGCTGAACGCATACATGCCTGTATAGGTGGATGAGTGAATGTGTCAGTACATTTGGTATCGGCCACTTCCGTGATCATGTGTATGATGCTGTCATAATCTGGCCTCAGGTTCTTTTCTCTTCCACATATCATGCTCCAACCACACCAGACGGCCTGTGGCTCCAGAAATCGCGGGTAACTATACAAAGGCTCCCAACTGGAGAAGACGCATGGGTAAGATGGCAAGGGATGCCATGGGTAGTTTCAAGGCAGTTGATTGCAAGAGTTTCCAAATTTTCTCTTTCCTTGTATTGACCTACCTTCAAGGGCTCTTGGGGGAGTCCTCCCTTCCCCACTGTTCCTTTCACAGTTGTCCTTAAATTTCACAAAAGAACCTGTCGGGCTCTCATCTACCCAAGCCCTTACTCTGGTACATTGCCCTGGGGTGCAGAAAACTCCCCAGCATATTGGATTGGTTAAGGTTTAGTCCCTTGAGCCCAGACCTTGCTGTCAGCTTGGTCCTGCAGCCTACTGGCCAGATGATTCTTTTAAGATATCATTGACATATAGCATATTAGTTCCATGCGTACAACATAACGATTTGTTATTTGTATACATTGTGAATTAATCACTGCAAGTCTAGTTAACATCTATCACCGTACATAATCACAAAAATTTTTGTCTTGTGATGAGAACTTTTAAGACCTACTCTTGTAGCAAATTTCAAATATGCAATACAGTATCATTAACTATATAGTCACCATGCTGTACATTACACCCCAGGACTTACTTATTTTATAACTAGTAATTTATACATTTTGACCACCTTTACCTATTTGGCCCATTTCCCACCTCCCACCTCTGGCAACCACCAATCTGTTTTATATATCTATGAGTTTGGTTTTGGTGGTTTTTTGTTTTTGGGTTTTTTGGGTTTTTTTAGATTCCACATATAAGTGAGATCATATGGTATTTGCCTTTGTCCTTCTCTGTCTGACTTATTTCACAGCATTATGCCCTCACGGTCCATCCATGTTGTTGCAAATGGCAGGATTTTTTTTTCTTTTTATGGCAAAATAATATTCTGTAGTGTTCACACACACACACACACACACACACACACACACGTTCATCTCTTGATTAGCACTTAAGTTGTTTCTGTACCTTGACTATTGTAAATAATGCTGCAGTGGAGACAGGAGTGCAGGTACCCCTTCAAGACTTATTTCATTTCCTGGCGATATACAGCCAGAAGTGGGATTGCTGGATCATATGGTAGTTCTAGTTTTAATTTTTGAGGGACCTCCATATTGTTTTCCATAGTGGCTACACCAATTTACATTTCCACTAACAGCGTGTAAGGATTCGCTTTTCTCCATATCCTTGCCAAAATTTGCTATCTGTTGTCTTTTTGATGATAATCATTCTAACAGTTGTGAGCTGATGTTTCATTGTGTTCTTCTATTTGAATTTCCCTGATCATTAATGATGTTGAGCATCTTTGCATGTACTTGTTGGCTATTTGCATGTTTTGTATGGAAAAGTGTTTATTTGCTGCTTCTGCCCATTTTTTTTTTTAACGTAAGCTTCACACCCAGCGTGAGCCCAACATGGGGCCCAACGCGGGGCCAGGGCCCAAACTCACAACCCTGAGACCAAGAGCTGAGCTGAGATCAAAAGTCAGATGCCCAAGCAGTTGAGCCACCAGGTGACCCTCCTCTGCCCATTTTTTAATTAGATGGTTTGGGTTTTGCTGTTCAATTGTATTTTTGGAGTATTGGTTTTATATGTTTGGAGTATTAGTACCCAGTCAGATATATGATTTGCAGATATTTTCCGTCTTTCCATCGGTCGCTTTTCATTTTGTTGATTATGTCTTTTGCTGTGCAGAAGCTTCTTCCTTTGGCCCATCATGTGATATGTCTGCATTTTCCTAATCTGAACATAAATGCGAAATCTTAAATCCATTAAAAGGGACATCAATTAGTAATAATGTTAGTGTTAATGTAGGCACGGTTATGACTCTAATAGTAACTGATCATTTAGCAAGACAGGTAGGTTTCCATTCTTCCCTGTGAACAAAGTAAGAGAAGGTTTGGCTCGAGTTGTCACCTAAGAGATTTAAAATATGATGAGAGAGCACTGTGATTTGTGACGTGTAACTTGGTAGGAGTTTAAACATTTGGATGTTGCTAGAACAAAGCTTCTTCCGCTTCCATACATTTATTCTTGTGTACAAAATATCTCAATTACTTTGAAGCATAAAAATAAGAAATACAAACAGAACTGAAACTGGCATATGTCTTATTCTGAGAATAAGATCTTTTAAATCATGAATAATAACACAATTATATTTTGTAATTATTTCATATCAGATCTATTTTATATTATAAGGTATATATGGTTGTGCAAACTATTTTTGTGTTAAAAGTATTTCTGATAATGATAATGAAAAATAAAATCAAGTGTTCTTTTAATTTAATTTTATATTATTAGAAACATGACCAGCAAAAATAAATGTAATTTTATTGCAGAGAACTATGGGTATTGATTGATGAAATACTTAAAGCAAAAAAAATATTCATTATAAAGAAATTCTGAGAGAGAACTTCAATAAAATGATGTTTTAGGAGAAAAAAAAGAATACTGCAATATTCTAGACTGTTAAAAGGAGCTTATTTATTGATTGCTATCAATGGATGTTTATGGCTATCAAGTTATTTTAATACTTAACTTCCATTTGACTCATTATACTCAAAGTATCCTTTGCAAGTACTTTGACCCAAGATAAAAGATTTTAGTGATTTCACCTAAAAGTATGAGGGAGTATACATATTTTTTCGGAAATTATTTTAGCATGTATGCAAGCAGAAAAAAAAATTGAAAAAAAGGCTTCGTTAATCTGCTTTTGTATCTGGCTCCTGCTTTGCCTCATCAAGTTTAAGGTTACTTACTTACTGTAAAATTGCCCCCACCCTGTGCTGTTCAATAGAAGATACTGGCCACATGTGGCTACTAATGTAAATTAATTACATAAAATTAAAAATCAGTTGCCCTGTTGCCTTAACCACATTTCAAGTGTTCAATAGCTGCCTGCGGTTAGACACTGTGGTATTGGCAGGATAGCAGATAGAAAACATTTTCATCAACACAGAAAATTTTACTGGGCTCACTTCTCTGGACAGAATTTGTACTGCAGACTTTGCTTTTACTGGAATAGAGAGTTCTCTAGGATTGATAGGTTCATTTATTTTGTTTTCAAATGTCTGTTTCATATTAGACTCACATACATTTTTTAAATAAAATAAATTTACTATAAGATAACATAATTAGTGACTCCCACCGACATATTAACTAACAAATCACAATCATACAAATTTCATAAAATCTTCCCAATGGTAGAGACTTTGGAAATGATTTAAATATATGACTTTAAAAATCTAAATTTATATCATGAACTGTCACGGATAAATTTTTCACTTCTAACTTCTTTATTATGCTTGGGGTAAGTGAAGATCAGACTGCATTGCATATTTCCTCTTTTCCGGGTGATTAACAAAACGCTTTTCAAGTGTGGTCTCACCTGGTACATCTAACATTTCTGAAGGAGGATCAGCTTGGCAGGTGAAGACTCTCAGAAAAGTTAAGCGATTTGCCCACAGGTCCCAGGAGAGAATTTAAACTCAGGTCTATCTCACAGTAGAAACTGTACTCCTAACTTCATGTGAAAAATGTCACCTAGAGAAGAAATAACAGTTTGCACAACTCATTCAGATACTTAGTGACCAGAATAGACATGCAAGCTGTGTCCTGATTTCCAGATGAAGTCCCCATCCCCACACCCCCTGCAGTAAGGGGTAGTATGTGTGCTACTTTAAGAGCAGGACTTGGAGCTGGGATGCCTGGGTTGTATCTGGACTCTGCTACCTGCTGATCATTGCAACTATATGCCATTTTTTGATCAGGACTGAGATACTGATACTGATACAACATTGTGTCAATTCATACACTTAATACAATGTAACAACCTTACTCCTGTTTCTCCGGTATTACTTATACTGGTATATATGTATGCATGTACTTCCTCCTATGCAATTTTATCACATTTGTGGGTTTGTGTATCCACCATCAGAGTTAAGATACTGAACAGTTTTGGGGGTGTCTGGGTGGCTCGGTTGGTTAAGTGACCGACTTCAACTCAGGTCATGATCTCATGGCTCGTGAGTTCGAGCCCTGTGTGGGGCTCTGTGCTGACAGCTCAGAGCCTGGAACCTGCTTCGGATTGTGTGCCCCCCCCCCCACCTCTGCCCCTCCACAGCTCGAGTTCTCTCTCTCAAGAATAAACATTAAAAATATATATCAAACAGTTTCATCACCATAAGGATCCCACAGTTGGCCCATTTATAACCATTCAGTGGCTTTTCTTTTAATTCTCTTTGTGTGGACTTTCACAGAGCAATTAAAAAACATTTTTTTCAGCAGTCAAAAGGAATGGAATCTTGCCATTTGCAACTCCATGGATGGAACTAGAGGGTATTATGCTAAGCAAAATTAGTCAGAAAAAGACAAATATCATATGACTTCATTCATATGAGGACTTTGAGACACAGAACAGATGAACATAAGGGAAGGGAGGCAAAAATAATATAAAAACAGGGAGGGGGACAAAACATAAGAGACTCTTAAATATGGAGAACAGACCCAGGGTTGCTGGAGGGGTTGAGGGAGGGGGGGATGGGCTAAATGGGTAAGGGGCATTAAGGAATTTCCTCCTGAAATCATTGTTGCACTATATGCTAACTTGGATGTAAATTCAAAAAATATAATTAAAAAAAAAAAACAAAAAATGGAGATTATAATAAAACAAGTTTTATGAGATCTAGTCTTTGCATTCTTTTTTCCTTTTATGGATTATATTTTTGGTATAAAGGATAAAAATCTATTGCATAAACCACATTCCTCAGATTTCTCCTATTTTTCCTAAAATGTGTAATTTGTTTTCACATTTATAATGTGATCCACTCTGTGGTTGTTTGATACAAAGCATGGGGTGTAGGATGAGGTACATTTTTTTTTTTTGGCCAATTGTTCCAGTATTATTTGTTGACAATGCTGTCATCCTTTCATCAAATCAGTTTTGCTTCCCTGTCAAAAATCAGTTCAGTATATTTATATAGTTTTATTTCTGTGTCTTCTCTTCTGTTCCATTTAACTATGTCTCCACAAATACCACATTGTCTTGATTACGGTAGCCATATAGTAAGCCTTAATATGTAGTAGAATGTAACCTTCTACTTTATTCTTCTTTTTCTAGTTGTTTGGGAGCATTTTAGGCCTGTATATTGCCATATAAGTTTTATAATAATGTTGAATGTGTCTACAAAAATCTTTACTGAGATATTGCTATAATTTACGTTTAACCTTTAGCCTGAAAGTAGATTTGGGAACAATAAATATCTATATTATGTCAAATCTTCCAATCCAGGGATATGGTATTTCTCTTCATTTCTTTAGGTCTTCATTGATTTCTTTCATTGACATTTGATAATGTTTAACATACAGATCCTGTATATATCTTTTAAAATGTACATCTATCATCGATCTATCTGTCTATCTCCCCCCCCCGCATCATTTGTAAATCATATTGATTGTTGAGTTTCAGTTTCTTGTGTTTGTTAACATACAGAATTGTGATTGGTTTTTGTGACCTTGTGTTCTGTGGTTATGCTGAAATCACTTTTGTAGAACTTTTTTTGTAGGTTCCTTAAGATTGTTTAGGTAAACAATCATGTAATCTGAGAATAGGACCATTTTATTTCTTCCTGTTCCATCTTTATACCTTTTATTTCTTTTTTCTTGCGTCATTGAAGTGGCTAGAGAGTCAGCACTCTACTAGAAGAAGACTGATGAGAGTGGACATCCTTGCCTGGTTCTTGATCTTGGGGGGAAAGCATCATTCAGGCTCCATCATTAAATATGATGTTAATGACAGGTTTTCTTGTAGATGCTATTTTATCAAGTGGAGACAGTTCCCTGCTATTCCTGACTTGTTGAGAGTTCATGCCATGAATACGGTTGGATTTTGTTTCATGTACCGTTAATGAATATTGGATTCTGTCAAATGCTTTCTTTATGTCAATTGATATGATTATATACCAGCAGATGCTGTTCTACTTTTGTGAACTGTTGATTTCAATGATTTTGAGAGCCTTTGTAATGTTATGTTGACTTCTTTTGAAAATCTGGTATCTGGAAATCCCATCAGTCCCTGCTGGTTCTGCCTGTTGGGAAGAAAGGCTTTTTTCAAGCTGGCTTGCAGTTCTTTCTAGAAGGGGGAAGGGACTCTCAGGCCCTGGTGACAGAGAGTTTTCCCTCGCTGGGCTACCTGTTGCTCCTGCATTCCTCTTGCCAATTTCAACTGTTCAACTTAGTTTCTCCTGTTGGAGAGAGGGAACCATTTTTGCAGATTTTCTGTGGACACTTTTTCATATGCTAAGTTCAGTGCTCCCACAAGATAATGGTCTGGAGGGTAAATAGAACTCTCCTCTTCAAAACCAAGTAACTCCAAGGTAGCCATATTGCAGTAGAGTGGCAAAGCCAAAGGGCATTATCTAGAGCATTTAGTAGAGTTAACATTGCATAATCCATTTTCTGTCTGTTTAATATTCTTTTGAAATAGAAGTTGATTTTGATTCAATTGATCCAGCTGAGATCTATGTCTAGAGAACCATAGGATAAATTACAAATTCATCTTGTAAACATAGATCAGGTAAAATTGTTGATTAATGCCTTTTGAAAAGCAAAAAAAAAAAAAAAAAAAAAAAAGATTTTTTTTTGGTTATTTATACACTTTCAGTTTTAGCATTTTATATCTTATATAGAAGAATTAGTGTAAAACATGACAAATGGAGGCAGACATGGTTTAATCAAATAATTATTTAGCGCATGAAAATGTTTAAAAAGCACATTTAAGAATTTGGCTTCATTTCATCACCATTTCTTACTTCCCATCCTGACAGAGAAATGATGCAACTTACCAAAACTTTTTAAGAAGACAGTATCCTAGAGTGACTGCTCTCATAATTGACTCTGTAGAAAACTAAACCTGAAGATGTTTCTATTAAAAAGAAAAATCCCCTGTAAACACTGCTCAGTATAATCCTCTCTATCAGATTCATGTTGCACATCCACGTACAAAAGACTTTGAGGGCTCCTCCAAAAAAGAAATGTGTTTAACTTGTATTTAATACTATATTTCCAAAATGTATTTCATCATTAAACAATGTGATTTTTTTTTTCCACATGTGACCTTTACTAATCACTAAAGGATATAGAATATAGAGTAATTGGGAGCTAAAACAAAAGAAATAAACAAAGAACCTTGGAAAAGAATGGGAAACCCTGCTTCTGTTTACGGAGATGCCTTAACATTTCCCTACATTTGACCACACTGTAGGCAGGCTTCTTTGTTTTAGACCCTGACTTCCCTTTCCTTAAGTATTTACTGTAGAAAACTTGCATTTGTAAGTTTTTT
The DNA here is from genome assembly GCF_023721935.1 of Panthera uncia. Lineage (NCBI taxonomy): Eukaryota > Metazoa > Chordata > Mammalia > Carnivora > Felidae > Panthera > Panthera uncia. Next base: position 6,041,749 of record NC_064812.1, on the reverse strand, counting down.
CTCTGCCCTTTTGAGCTGTTGGTAAATCTTTTTAAAAGTCTCTTTATCAGTTTTACAAAACAAGAATGTCTTTCCCAGATACTTGAGAGCCACCCCTTTGAAATGCAATCATCAAATAAATTATCCCTCTCCCACAGTCTCTGCAGGAGGGTAGCAGCTAAGTTGGGTGGGCACCAATTAGCAAACACAGATGGTCTGATCACAGTTGAAAATATCTGCCAAGTCAGGAGATAATGAGTTAACACATCCTGTTGATCAACCTCACTCCTAAAGTCCTCCAGGGCTTTGCTGTTCATTCC